>NC_133331.1:163356179-163656179 GCF_042186555.1 Aquarana catesbeiana | reverse complement strand
GTGCTTATAAAAGCTTGAGCTTATCCAATAGAGCCCAGCGAGTTGCGTTAGCGTTTCTTTTAAGCGCAGTGGAGAGTGAGATGCATTGGCCTCTAAAGACCGCTTTATGGCCCTCCCACAGGGAGGAAGTGGAAACCTCAGAAGAGTGGTTTTCTGCAAAGCATAGCTTCAGGGTTTGTTCCAGTTCCACCCTGGAGGGGCTATGTTTGAGCAGAAAGTCATTCAAGCGCCAATGACAAGTGTGAAAAGTTCCCGGGGAGAGTGCAAGGGAGAGTTTGATCGGGGCATGGTCTGACCATGAGATAGCCTGAATGTCTGAGCCTGTACAAGCTCTCAGGGTCGGAGCATTTACGAAAAAGTAGTCCAGCCGTGAGTGGGATTTATGCGGGTGGGAGTAGAAGGTGAATTGTTTAGCAGACGGATTAGTGGTTCGCCAAGAATCAAACAAGGCATATTTCCTAGTTAATTGGCGGAAAAGAGTGGATTTTCTATCGAGGGCTTTAGGGGCCTGTCCTTGCCCTAGAGAGTGTCTATCCAGGCATGAGGAATAAGTTAGATTGAAGTCTCCTCCGATGACTAGATATTGGTGGGGGGATGCAAACAGATGTTTATACACTTTAGATAAAAAGGAGTTTTGGTTAGTGTTCGGGGGGTAAATGTTGCACAGAGTGAGATTGGCACCTTTCCATGTACCTCGTAGAATGAGATAGTGCCCTAGAGGGTCAGAGAATATGGAGTGTAACTGGAAGGGTGAACCTTGCTTGAAAAGAATTGCCACCCCAGCTCGTTTACGTGGGTTAGAGGCTAGGTGTATTTGGGGATAATGTTTGGATGCAAATGCCATGTTGTCAGTTTTAGTGAGATCTGTCTCCTGAATGAAAATTATGCCAGCCTTGGACCGTTTGTATTCCCGCAGTGCTAAGCTACGTTTGGTGTTGGAGTTGAGGCCTTTCACATTTAGAGATAGTATGTCAAACATGGTGGATGGGTAGGGAGGAGAGGCAATAGCTTACCCAGCCAGTTGAACGGAATCTTGATATTTAGGAAGTGGGGCAGATGAGTCCACCAAGGAGGTACATATCCGGGATTCCCGATTCTATAGATGAAGTCCGGGCTCCAGAGGCAGGAAATATCCACGGGACGGTAGTGAAAGAGAGAGAGAGGGGGAGAAATTCCAGTAATAGAAAAAAGATGAGAGAGGTAGGTGAAAAAAAAAACAAATTTTAGTACAAAATTAGTTGGTAACCATACACTATTTAACCCACCTGAAAAAGGTGATGGGTTGGAGATCTCCAAAGGGCCCCCCACTGCAGAGGAGGGAAAAAAAAAACACCAAAGGGGGTTGAATAGGAAGCCATTCGAAGATCTCCTGAGGGAGGATAGGATAGACCCAGGATGGGTGTGACCCTCTCCCAGGCCTGCCTGCGTTTAATTAAATTTGCGGTACAACAATATAGATCAGAAAAGAAACCCACTTTTATCAGATGGTAACTAATATGTAATTTAACCGGAACTGTGACCTCATATAGAGGAAACTGATATGATAATTTGCTCATAAGACAACCAAAGTTGAACAATCTGGCATAAAAAATAGAAGCATGTCATCCGTCCTGGTGCCCCATAAAGGAGACCAGGAGGGGCGGAGATGTCCTTCTAGGTATAATACTTTACCTTGGTACATGAAGGATAGGGGAATAGTAGGGAATGGAAGGGGGAGGGTGGGGGGGGAGAAGGAGAGGAAGGGGAAGGATAGGATGGGAGGGGTAGGTGGATAGGGCTAGGGAGGGGACAGGGTGTACCTTCTGCTATTTGAAAGAGTTAAATACTATCAGTTAGGTATAGTCTTAACAGGTTATATATCAAAACCATGAACCTGGATGCTTGGTAGATATAACTTAGCCATTATTTAAGTAAGGGAACCAACAGGGTAGGTCCTTGAGCTCAAAAAAAAAAAAAAAAAGTGGTCGGAAAAAGAGACCCAAATAGTAGCACAGCGATGTAGTTAGGTGTCTCAAAAAAGCAAAGAGTTATCTCTGGTAGGAGGACGAGGGAGGTCCGGCAGGATGCGGTCTCGGGCGTTTTCTCCCATTCACCTGGATCCAAGGTTCTGGGCGAGGTGGAGGGGCTGGGAGCGGGTCCCTTCCAGGGGTAGGCGGAACCGGGATATCCAACTCTCTGCAAAAAGAATGGAGGTCTTCGGGATACCGTAGGGTGTTGGACCTCCCGTCTTTCTTAGCTGTGAGACTGAAAGGAAAGCCCCAATGGTAGCGAAAGTCATGTTCCTTCAGGGAGGTGAGGAACGGTTGCAGGGAGCGTCGCTGCTGGAGGGTGATCCAGGACAGGTCTGGGAAGAGCTGTATGGAAGCGCCATCAAAATCAATGGTATGCATATTATGTGCTTTCCTCATTATGTCCTCTTTCAGGGCATAGTTATGAACTCTGCAAATTACATCGCGTGGTCTAGGTCCTGGTCCTCTTGGGCGGAGTGCGCGATGGGCACAGTCCATTTTAACTCGCTGGTTTTCCGGGCGACCCAGTATGTTATTGAAGATAGCTTGCAGCGTCACGTGCAGATCCTCATCTTGAGTAGCTTCTGGGAGGCCACAAACCCTGATGTTATTGCGCCTGCCTCTGTTGTCGAGGTCTTCAAGGTGGCGTTGAAAGTCTCTGAGAGCTGAGGCTTGGGAAGTCAGGCGATCATGTATTTGCGAGATTTCAAGCTTTGTGTCACATGCGTCTTCCTCCAAAGACGTGACTTTGGTAGTTAGTTGGTGTAGATCAGTGCGAAGCATATAGATTTCAGATCTGCATGTGTCGCACACTTCTTGTATAAGTAAGCGAAAGTCCTGGGTTGTGGGCATACAGCAGACATAATCCCTCCATGATGTGCACTCTTCAGGTTCAGGTTCAGAGTCTATTGTAGTGTGGGCATAAAAGTCCTGCGTTGTGATTGAGTGGGTGGTAGGTGGAGGGTAACCTCTTTGGGGTGTGTGGGGGGGAGCAGTGGATGTAGTTTTCACTGCTGTGCTTGCTCCATGCTGGTGACCGGCAAGTGAATGAGCCCCCTGAGGTCCTGCATGCTGTGGGGTTGGGGAAGGCACTGAGGCCTGATATGAGTCCTTGTGCTGCAGAGATAGAGAGGGGATTCTGTCTCTGGAGATCTGGGGCCTTTGTGGGAGGGAGCGGGGGTCCCAGTCAGAGGCTGAAGGTTCCCAGGAGGGAGACATCTGGCCGGTAAGTGCCGATGGCGGGGGCTCCAAGAGGCAGGGGGAAACGTCTGCGACAGGCTTCCCAGCACATGCTCCCCAGAGGGAGCAGGGGGCGCAATCAGGATGGTAGCTGGAGGAGCTGGGGGGGCGATCAAGCAACAGATCCCCCTCAGAAGCGTACCTGTCAGACCTGTGCCCTGGAGAGATCTGCGGTGGAGGAGAGGAGAGGGCCACAGCAAATGATCCTGGAGCCGGCGTCGGCGCCATCTTGGCCTCGTGCTGTCCCACCGGAGCTCCGTGCCCGAAATACTCTGTTATGAGAGGTGGGGGACCCGAGGAAGACCTTGTAGCATGCCCCCTGAGGTCCGCTTCTTTAGCCTTGCGAGGTTTGCCCATGGTGCTGGAGCTGTTGTGCTGTTTTTAGCGGTATGCAGGCAGGCCTGGCTGGGAGCTTCAGGGAGACACATCCGATCCGGAAGCCATCCAAGCCACGCCCCTTTGAATTATTTTTTATAGTCATCTTTTTTTATTATTTTTTATTTCATCAAGATCTCCTTTTTTTGGATTATTCAAAAATTATTTTCTAGTGATCTCCATAATTTTTTTTTGTGTGTGTCAAGTTACCACAATAACATTATTATCTTGTATTTTTTTATTAACCTCAAGGAGGTTGGTGTCCCTTGTTAATTTGACATTGTATTTTTGAAATATACTTGCCTACTCACAAACAAACTGTCCTATTTTTAGAAAAACACATAGGCAAGTATTTTCAGAAAATAAAATCTTCATTTATTCTGGGTAACAAAATAAAGAGGAAGGCAACGCTGGAGAAACTTTTGGAGTTTGCAAAGCCTTTTGGCCCCCAGGGCAGACATCAAGTCTGTGGAAAATAAAACTGTTAGCTTGAGGAGTCCATATAATTTGGAGCCCAATCTGGTCCAGGACTCCCAGAGATCAGGACCAGCAGCAGATGACATATATGTCCCCAGGCTGTGGTACTACATCAGCCTGCGTCTTCTGTCAGACCAGACTGAACCCAGGCCATCACTTTCTTCTCTTCACTGCAGCATTCCCTCCATGCTTCCCTGCACCCTTCCCTGGAGCCTTCCCTGCAGCCTTCCTTGGAGGCTGTGGCTCTGGTGGTGGACTTGTGGCAGGAGGAGGAGGAGGAGGATGGGCAAGCCCATATACGTAGCTGTTCTCAGTCAGCTGGCCCCTCAACCCCTTCTGAATGGCCTCACCAAAAATTCCCTCACAGAGGAAGCGTTGGCCCTCCAATTTCATCAATCTAGTGGCTAGATAGCAGCCATAGGCCTCTTCAGGGGGGCTTCTGAGGACATCACTTGCTTCCCTAATGAGTCCCAGTGCCGCCTCCTCCGTGATCGTCCCCTTGCTGGGCCTTTTGTTGTAAGGTGGAGGGGAGGCACCTGGGATTGGGTGAGGCTCCTACTGGGCCCAGCCACCTCCTGGCTGATACTGGGCCCGCCCACCTCCTGGCTGACACTGGGCCCGGCCACCTCCTGGCTGACACTGGGCACGGCCACCTCCTGGCTGACACTATCCAGACCCTCCTCCTGGCTGAGCTCATCCTGTGTAAAAAAAAGGGACATAGTTTTAGTTTTTGCTTCATCAATCACAATTTTTAGCTCATGACTTGCAAATTGAATGTTAATAAATAGAAAAGACTATCATTCTGACCCCAGCATTTTTCATTCTTGTCCCAAACATTTTTGGCCACTACTGTCTATTGATGTAAATCTCTTTGTTTTAAATCATTAATTTGTTATCAATTGTAACATATAGTTAACATCATTAATATTAGGACAATAAATATGTCCAAAAAAAATATACCTGGCTCCAGCTGGGCGCATCCACTTCTTCCAGGATGGAAGGCCCAGGTTGTTCCTCGTCAGCCTCTGCTGGGGTTGAGGGAAGGGTGGAGGGAAGGCTGCAGGGAAGGGTAGAAAGTGATTCCCTGGCTTCAGTCTGGTCGTCCAGAAACCGCAGTTTGTTGAAGTACCACAGCCTGGGTACATACAATTGCGCTGCTGCTGCTCCTGATCTGAGTGACTTCTGGATCTTATAATACTCCTTCTTATACATGTTCCTTAAGATCCCAATTTTCTTTTCCAAGAACAGGATGGTTGCATCGGGGACCCAAGTCTTCACAAATTCCAGAAGTTTCTCCAGCGTTGACCTCCTAGCTTGTTTATTATAATATAAGGTGTGTTTCACCACCCACACATTCCTTACCTCCCTGTACCTGTGATTCATATTTCCTGTAAGACAATACACAAGACAAAAACACTAATGTCAGCCTAAACTCTCATAATCTTATCCCAATATAGGCCTCAATCTTGAAGCAGTATAGGCCACTGATGGGCCAAGTTCAAATTTTACCTTCGTTTAGGATGCTTGCCACTTCCGTTCCTCCTTCCTCCGCACACAGATCGTATGTAAGACACATGCATGTTAGCTTGATATACACTGCGCATGCGTGAAACTCCACCCGCGTCGCCCGCCCCTGGCGTTCTCTCTAGAATATTCCCCGCCCCTTCTCGTTCGTCGCGCAGTAGGAGCGACATGGCAGAGACAGAGCAGGTGTGTGATAATAGCAGTACCGGGAAGGAAAGCCCGGAGCCAGAAACGTCCCGATCCCAGAGGAGAAGATTTAAGGCCTCAAATATGGCCTTTGTAGAGATGGTGGACATCTTGAGGAGGACCGATTATGATGGGAAGCATGGACCGTACCTAAACCCAAATGTGAGAAAGGCCAAGATCATGGCTAAAGTTGTGAAGAGTCTGCACAGGAATTTTGGGGTACGAAGATCCAAGGAGCAATTGAGGAAACACTGGTCAGACCTGAAACTGAGGGAGCAGGATCAGTATAGAAGGATCAAGAAAATGCTTCTAAAAAGTAAGTAGTTGTCGTGTGTTCCGATTATTATTATTACTTGCATGTTGCTCCATGTGCTTTTCTTTACTGTTGTACAGTTTAAAATGGCGACTTTCATGTTCGTGGACACATTAATCAGTCGTAGGAACATCGTTCGCTCATTAAATACGATGTTTTGGGCAGATACAGGTTACATACATTTGGTCATGCCTATTTGTATAAAAATAAGTTTTGTACATTGCTGTATAGATGTGTTTGTAACTAGAATGAAATGCAAGCTTGATTTCGTGTTATGTAAGGAGAGGACATTCAGCAGCTGTTTACACATCTGGACTCAGGAGCACCAGTGTGGGACACAAGAACAAATGTTTTAAGGTGTCCCACACAGGTGCTCCAGTGGATACTTGGGATGTCTCCATGTGTGAAAATTGTCACAAAAAGGTAAGTATTCCAGCTTTGGTAAGATAAAAAATCATGTCTTCAGCTTGGAACTCTGCCCAAAACAGGCAATTGTACCCCACTTCCCAGCAATGTTTCATATTCCTATTTCTGGACTCAGATATCTTTGTGCTAAGTATACCTTTTGTTTCATTCTTATAGGGGAGAAAAGTCTCGGAGGACACCACTCAGAGGACACCAGGAACCCCCCACTTGAGAAAGAAGGGAAACTCAGAACAACACACTCCGAGGATCTGGAGGAAGGAGAGGTGGAGGAAGTCGGTGAGATTGTCACCACAACAGGTGAGTGTCTGACACCCCAGCTTCAGGTAATATATGTATGCCTGCATATTTCTAATACATGTTTTTACTCAAATTTTTAGGTGATGTGCCGGTTGTTGAAAAGCAAGCTGAACATTTCACAACATTTCACAAGTGACAGTGCACAAAGGCTAATCAACGACATCATGGTGTGGAATGGTGAAATTGACATCATAAGGAAGAAACTCAATGTTATGGCACAACAAATGAAGAACATGATTGATGTGTTGGGGAGAATCTGAATTTCTTCCAAATGCCACCATTTTAACATTTGTTGGACTTTACAAAAACTTTTTTTTGACATTTTAAAAGCCAAATTTTGAAGATGTACACGGTGCGTCAACATGTGCTATCTGCCATCAGGGGATATCAATGTACGCGTTTTGTGGGTGCAACCCCTTCCTCGTAACTGTAGTAGGTGAGAGGAAAGGGTTGCACCCCCAAAACACGTCCATTGATCCCCCATGATGGGAGATAGCACATGTTGACATCAGTGGCGTATCTAGGCTATGGCAGCCATGGCAAATGCCATGGGCGCCATGGGGAGTGAGGGCGACAAAAAAGTCGCCCCCCGCACAAAAAAAAACCCCACCCGCCCTCCTGCGGACACCTCTCGGCTCTCTTGGCCGCCCCCCGCACTAACATAGCCCCCAACGCCGCGGTTGGCCGGCTGGAGCGCGGCGCCGGCACGGCACGGCACTTGCTACTTTGCATGCGGAGGGGAGCGTCAGGCCTGCAATGACTTCACCTGGTGCAGGGAAAATAGCAGGGTAACTGGCGGAGGCGGAGCCTAATGCTCCGCCTACCCTCCTCTGCACGTCTGGCATCATCTTCCCTAGGAGTGGGGTCTGTGACGTGAGGAGGATAAGAGACGAGTCACGAGAAAAAGAAGGGGAACCCCCAGGCAGCAGCAGGGATTAGCACTGCAGCCTAGCAGGTACTCTGGAGGATGATGATGATCATATGCATGTGTACCAGGCAAGCAGCCAGTCAAATATAGTGCTAAGTATGGGTTATAAAAAATATGCATAGCAGCCATAGATATCATAAATAAAGTGTAATAAAGTGATCTGTGCAACAGCAGGTACTACTTAAAAGTAGTACCTGCTGTGCCTGTTGCACAAATCACTTTATTACACTTTATTTATGATATCTATGGCTGCTATGCATATTTTTTATAACCCATATTTAGCACTATATTTGACTGGCTGCTTGCTTCTGCTTGGGCCTGGCACACATGCACAATCGCACATGATGATGACGACTTAAAGTCATCATCATGTGCAATTGTGCGTGTGTGCCAAGCAGAAGCAGCCAATCAAATATAGTGCTAAATATAGGTTTATATGCATAGCAGCCATAGATATCATAAATAAAGTGTAATAAAGTGATTTGTGCAAACAAGCTCATTAAACAGTCCACATTCAGTGAAAGCTCATGTACTGCAAACTTTGCAGTGCATGAACTTTCACTGAATGTGGACTGTTTAATGAGCAGGGGCGGACTGACCCATCGGGCACTGCCCAAGGGCCTGAAGCTCTGCAAGACTGCAATGCATACATTCTAGCACTAGCAGCGGCTGTAATAGGACCTCTCATAGCGCACTGCTCCCTGCCGCCCCCTCCTTCCCTCCCATCCACCCCAGGTGCTTGTACTGTACATGAAATTACCTGGGATGGACGAGAAGAGAGGAGGGGCCAGCGGGGAGCAGCGCGCTGTGAGAGGTCTTATTACAGGCATCAGATAAGGCTGTGTACTTTTTATTTTTCACAGGAGTCTAGAGACACCAGGGCCGCCACCATCGGGGGAGGGGCAGCCAGTACAGATGTAGGGGGCCTGGGCCCCAACAGGACCACAGGAGGCCCCATGATACTCTCCTGGTCCCCCCCCCCCACAGTGTCCCCCTGTGTCCCCACCCCCACACAGTGTCCTCTTCTCCCCCCCTCGGCATCCCCCTGTTTACCCTGTCCGCACTACATCCCTCTCTGTCCTCGTCACACTGTGTCCCTCTGTCTGTCCCCAGCGTCCCTCTCTGTCCTCGTCACACTGTGTCCCTCTGTCTGTCCCCAGCGTCCCTCTCTGTCCTCGTCACACTGTGTCCCTCTGTCTGTCCCCAGCGTCACTCTCTGTCCTCGTCACACTGTGTCCCTCTGTCTGTCCCCAGCGTCCCTCTCTGTCCTCGTCACACTGTGTCCCTCTGTCTGTCCCCAGCGTCCCTCTCTGTCCTCGTCACACTGTGTCCCTCTGTCTGTCCCCAGCGTCCCTCTCTGTCCTCGTCACACTGTGTCCCTCTGTCTGTCCCCAGCGTCCCTCTCTGTCCTCGTCACACTGTGTCCCTCTGTCTGTCCCCAGCGTCCCTCTCTGTCCTCGTCACACTGTGTCCCTCTGTCTGTCCCCAGCGTCCCTCTCTGTCCTCGTCACACTGTGTCCCTCTGTCTGTCCCCAGCGTCCCTCTCTGTCCTCGTCACACTGTGTCCCTCTGTCTGTCCCCAGCGTACCTCTCTGTCCTTGTCACACTGCGTCCCTCTCTGTCCTCATCACACTGTGTCCCTCTGTCTGTACCCAGCGTCCCTCTCTGTCCCCGGCGTCCCTCCCTGTCCTCATCACACTGTGTCCCTCTGTCTGTCCCCAGCATCCCTCTCTGTCCTTGTCACACTGGGTCCCTCTCTGTCTGTCCCCAGTGTCCCTCCCTGTCCCTGACATCCCTCCCTGTACATGTCGCACTGCATCCCTCCCTGTCCCTTGATTGTGTGTTAGTGTGTCATTGATTTTGTATGAGTTAATGTGTGCACCAATGTGTTTTGATGAGTGTGAGTGTGCCAGTGTGTTGGCATGATCAGTGATTTTTGTATCAGTGTGTGCCCGTGGGCCATTGTTAGCTATTTTTTTTGTTAAGGTTATCTGAAAGATGGGTTTCAAATGTTTTGACAGGGGCGCCATTTTGACTAGATACGCCTCTGGTTGACATTAGGCATGGGATCAGGAGGGAAATACCCATTTTGACTCCCAAATTGTGTGCATCTTCTAAATTTGGCTTTTACAGGGGGGACATCACCCCATCTGATGAAGGCAATATCAAGACATTTTTGACACTATAATGTCTGATATTGCCTTCAGTTTTTCTACGTTGAACTTTGTAAGTTCCAGAGTTGTGTATGTTATGTTTAGAAACGTGTGTTTATACCAAAAAAAAAAAAAATTGTAAAAAAAATATTTTACATCAAAATTTTATAACACACATGTGAATGTGCACAGAGTAAAAAGTTTGATAATCAACAATGTGTGGCTTCTTCTTTCAATGCTCAATACCAGTTTTGAAGTAATTTTGTGTTTACAGTGACAATGGGGCTTATTTACTAAAGGAAAATTCACTTGGCACTACAAGTGCCCTAGGAGAGCCTAGGAGACAGCCAAAAACAAACACAAGCAATAAAGAAAATTCAAGATTTTATGAGATATTTTTTTTTATTAAAAAAATATTTACACATTGTCTGGCATAGCAATGCCCCCCCATACGTAAAATAATTTACATATTTCTGCCGAACTTCACGGGCGCTTTGGGGTGCCAAGCCAGGACGGCCAGTATCCAGGCCCGTCAGGGGATTCTCAGGAAGTCCGGCCTCAGGCCCAACTGAGGCAATATAATTTTGGTCATTTTTCCTTAAAAAATTGTGCAATATGCAGCAGGATAAGATGATATGGTTGATTTTGTAGTCTGCCATGTGTATTGCTGTCAGCAACAGGCGGAACCGGCTGGCCATTATCCCAAAGGCATTCTCAACGACTCTTCTGGCTCTGGCCAGCCGGTAGTTAAAAACCCTCCTCTCCGGGGTGAGGGTCCTCTGGGGGAATGGCCTCATTAGGTGCTCGCCCAGACCGAACGCTTCATCAGCAATAAAGATGAACGGGAGTTCTTCAACGTTGTCCGCATCAGGTGGCAAAGCCAGGCCACCAGTCTGGAGACGTTGGTAAAACTCTGTCTGGGCGAAGACTCCTCCATCCGACATCTGGCCATTCCTCCCCACGTCCACATAGAGGGACTCATATTGTGCCGACACCACCGGCATTAACACTATACTATTAAACCCCTTATAGTTATAATAGTAAGACCCCGAATGGGGTGGTGGCACGATGGGGACGTGCTTCCCATCTATAGCCCCTCCACAGTTGGGAAAGTCCCAATGGTCGGCAAAATGGGATGCCACAATCTGCCATTCCTGTGGCGTTGAAGGAAACTGTGGAGTCAAAACAGAAAAAAAAAATATTAGTACTTTTGCACAGAACATTGCAAGCAGATTAGACACAAACATTCTTGGCCAATATCAGTATAACATTTATTTTAGGGAGTATTTAAAGAGAAAAATATAAGGTCCACTTATCAGATTCCTCACCCCCTCTGATGGCCCATTGTAAAAATTTTAGGGGGGGGGGGTTCAAGCTGAGTTTGGGACCCCCCCAAAAAAAGCCTATGGCACTCTGCCTGAATTTAAGGACAACAATAACATTTGTACACATTTTAGGGGGTGTTTAGGGTAAAGCAACGGAGCTGACAAAATACATTGTTAAGTGACTAGGCTAGGTGTATATGGGCCCAGGATAGCATGCTGGGGAGGTTAGTGAAGGCAAATATGCATGTAGGCCAAAAAAGGAGCATTAAAAGATTACAGCATGCATGAGGACAAAGGGTAAATTCACAGCATATTACAATCATGGTAATTAGGGAATGATGAAAGAAATACAATACATTAGCAGACATTAAATACATAGAATGTGATGTTAAAGGAGAAAACTTACCTTAATATAGTCCTTCTGCAGGACCTGAATAATAGCAGAACAGGTCTCTGGGATAATGATCCCCAGAGCCTGGGGGGAGATGCCTGTTGAGAATTTGTAGACTTCTCCCAGTCGCCAAGTACCGCAACGTGGCGACTAGCCCGGAGTGATGACTTGCCTCATGCAGATATCCTGCCTGCTAATATAAGGGGTCAGCAAAACCAACAGACGGTGAAAAACGGGGTCCGTCATCCTGAGAAAGTTCCTGAAATCATCAGGATTATTCTCCTGGATCTCACGAAGCAAAGGCATATGAGAGAATTGGTTACGCTGGAGCAACCAATTCTTGGTCCATGAACTCCTCCCCACCCTGTTCATGGACTGGGCTTGGGTCCAAGTATGAACCCCAACACCAAACCCCCACACAGAACAAACTCTACGACGAGTACGTACCCGCAATATGGCTTCAAAACGGTCGGCTGATCAGAACGAACTAAGAGAATTCACTGAAGAACAGCAAGGCCTGTGAAGAGCGATCTGAAAATCAGAAACGAGTGGACAAGAACACACTGAAAAACAGATGCGAACTGACTACATGCACTGAAAAGCAGGTACAAACCCACAAGTACAAACTGAAGAGCAGTAACAGACTGAAAAGCATGAAAGCTGAAAAGCGCGAATTGTCTCTCACCAAACTTCTACTAACACGAGATAAACACAAGATTAGCAGAAGGAGCCCAAAGGGTGGCACACTGGCTATTGAACTTCCTTTTTCTAGTCCCGTCATACGTGTTGTACGTCACCGCATTCTTGACGGTCGGACTTTGGTGTGACTGTGTGTATGCAAGACACCTTGAGCGGAATTCCGTCGGAGAAACTTCAGGGTTTATTCCCACGGCAAAACTGCTCGTGTGTATGCGGCATTAGACAAATTTAATCTAGGGAGCAATTTTATCTCTTGGATTAAACTGTAGTACAAGGCCACAAAAGCTCGCATCAGGATCAACAATACATTATCTCCTTCCTTTGCATTACACAGAGGTACGAGACAGGACTGCCCTCTATCCCCCTTATTATTTGCCTTGGCAATAGAACCTCTGGCGGCTGCCATTAAAGGGAGTCCTGACATTTGTGGATTTAAACGAGGAGATCTGGAGGACAAGTTGGCATTATATGCCGATGATGCGCTCCTTTTTCTGGGGGATACCTCTACCTCTAATGCCGCGTACACACGGTCGGAATTTCGGCCCGCAAAAGACCGATGAGATTTTTTCGGTGGAAAATGCGACCGTGTGTATGCTCCATCGATCTTTTGCTGGCGAATTCCAGCCAGCAAAAGATTGAGAGCATGCTCTCAATTTTTCGGTCGAGAAAAGTTCCTATCCAAAAATGCGATCGTCTGTGGCAATTCTGACACGCAAAATCCCTACACATGCTCGGAAACAATTTGATGCATGCTCGGAAGCATTGAATGTCATTTTCTCGACTCGTCGTAGTGTTGTACGTCACTGCGTTCTTGACGGTCGTAATTTCAGCAAACTTTTGCGTGACCGTGTGTATGCAAGGCAAACTTGAGCGGAATCCCGTCAGAAAAGCCGTCATATCTTTTTCCGACGAGAAAAACGATCGTGCGTACGTGGCATTAGGTGAATCTCATGACATTAATACAAAGGTTTGGATCCTTCTCAGGCTTCAAAATAAATTGTGACAAATCCACACTATTACCATTGGACCCTCTTGCTGCACCCTTACCCCAAATGGCAGAACAGATTAAGGTAGTGGATACATTTAGGTATCTAGGTATATTATTTATTTATTCATCCCAATTTAGAATCCTATGTCAAGCTTAATATTAACCCTTTAATTCAAAAAACTTCAATAAAAAAACAACTAGCTGGATTAAATTGCCATTGTCCGCAGTGGGCTGCTGCAATCTGATAAAAATGATATGGAGCCCGCAGCTCTTATACATGCTCCATAATGCACCCATCTGGATTCCTATTCATGTTTTTAAAAAGTGTAACACCATATTCCACACCTTGATATAGAGGAAGCAAGTACCCCGTATCAGGTTGGAAACCTTACAGGAAGCGAAGGACTCGGTGTACTAGCAGTACCTAAACCATATTGCTACTACTTAGCTGCTCAATTGCAGCATTTAACAGGCTGGCTAAACCTTGAGTCTTCTGACCCTGTTAGAAATATTGTTACCACACTACTATCCAGCAGTGGCGGCTGGTGCTCAAAATTTTTGGGGGGGCGCAAACAAACTGAAAAAAACATCAATTGCAGCCACTGTGCCATCAAACGCAGCTACTGTGCGCATTAATTGCTGCCACTGTGCCATCAAACGCAGCCGCTGTGCCCATCAAGCGCAGCCACTGTGCCCATCAAATGCAGCCACTGTGCCCATCAAACGCAGCCACTGTGCACATCAAACGCAGCCACTGTGCCATCAAATGCTGCCACTGTACCATCAAACGCAGCCACTGTGCCCATCAAACCCAGCCACTGTGCCCATCAAACGCAGCCACTGTGCCCATCAAATGCAGCCACTGTGCCATCAAATGCAGCCACTGTGCCCATCAAACACAGCCACTGTACCCATCAAACACAGCTACGGTGCCCATCAAACGTAGCCACTGTGCCATCAAACGCAGCCACTGTGCCCATCAAATGCAGCCACTGTGCCCATCAAACGCAGCCACTGTGCCATCAAATGCAGCTACTGTACCCATCAATTGCTGCCAGTGTGCCCATCAATTGCCGCTACTGTGCCCCATCAAATGCTGCCAGTGTGCCCATCAATTGTCTCTACTGTGCCCCATCAAATGCTGCCAGTGTGCATAGCCCGGCACTTACCTGTCTCGCAGTGGGTCAGACTCAGCGGCGATGTCCTGCACACTCCTCGATGTCTTCTTCCATCCTCTTTATCAGGCATCCAATGACATTTCCGCCAATCAGGTGACAGGTAACAGACCCTACCACCTGATTGGCTGAGAGGCGGTTCAGTGTTAGCAAAGCGAATTCCTTCGCTTTGCTAACACATATATACACACAGCTGAGTGAACAGCGAATGCACAGCATTGCGTCCGCTGTTCACCTTTTTGGGCGCCTATTAAAGACTACGGCTCTAATCAGGTGCTTCCAAAAAAACACCCCTGCCGCTGTAATTCAGGTGCCCGGCGCCCGAAAAGGGGCTGAACACCTGAATAGGGTGTCAGAGGCGACCATAGATAGATTCATGCTATCTATGGTGATAGAGCGGTGCCAGGAGAGAGGGGGCGGCGCTCCTGGGCCCTTTATGGACGCACCGCCACTGCTATCCAGTGATAGCCTTGTGGAATGTATAGAAGCAGTAGAATTTAAAACCTTGTCACAATATCCCACTCTGGTGCTCAATGATAGAATGTAGAATAAAACTAAGCAACACTTTCAATATACGGGATACACTACTTATTCCCGTACTCTGAACAATGGGAATTACTCCGAACTGGTTAAGCTACGAGACTTCTCCACTTGGACTTCTTAGAGTCCTATTTATTGCTAAAAAACTCATTGCACGAAAATGGCTTTCTGCACTGCCTCCTACATATGCGGAATGGGTTACTACTGTAAATGAGACTCTTTTAAGGGCACAACTAACATACAAACATGGGGTAACCTGACAAAATTTGAACATATTTGGGATGCTTGGTTGGATGCACCTGGGTTAGCTCCTTTAAAATTGGTTCACAATAGAATTCTTGGTGGTAGGACATCATCTACTTAGCTGAAAAGAGGCTAACTGGGTGGGAACTACCTGTAGCAGCGGAGGGTGAATATTGGAGATCTCTTTATAGCTCTGTTTGAAGTAATACATTAGATGTGGTGGTACCATGACTTGCAGAGGTCAACTGTTATGGTTTTTGTTCTTATGTTTGGATATGCTTTTTCTCTTGCCCATCTGGGAATATGTTTGACTATGACCTATGGTGGAACACAAAAACAATAGACTCAGGATTGGTTTTATAACATGTTCCTTTATTTCATATGGAAATTTTCTTTATATACTGTGATAATGTGATTACCATGAAGCCGGATGGCTAAATACATTGAAAAGTGTGTGTCTTCTCAACATTATACTGTGTTTGATGGTAAACACATTTACAGTTAGAATTGCGTTTTCATATTATCTCATCATTACTGTCAAAAGTGAGCAATGGCTTGACCCCACCATTAGAAAATCTAACAAGTGTTCCAAAAAGTGTTGAATACAATTCTGCTGGTGTATGGCTAGCTTTACAATCTCTTGTACCATTGGAACAACCTAACAATTGTACGAAACATGAAAACAGTTTTCTGCAGCTTGGAAGCAGTTCCTGCTTTCTAGGAGTGTCATGTAACCCAACAGCAGGTTCTTCTTATGCCGCGTACACACGATCGGACTTTATGGCATACTTTCGTCCGGCGAACCTGAGTCCGTCGAACAATTCGATCGTGTATGGGCTCCAGCGGACTTTTTTTTTTCTCAAAAGTTTGACGGACTTAGACTTGAAACATGTTTCAAATCTGTCCGACGGACTCGAGTCCGGTCGAAAAGTCCGCTCGTCTGTATGCTAGTCCGACGGACAAAAACCGACGCTAGGGCAGCTATTGGCTACTGGCTATGAACTTCCTTGTTTTAGTCTGGTCGTATGTCATCACGTACGAATCCGTCGGACTTTGGTTGATCGTGTGTAGGCAAGTCCGTTCATTGGGAAAATCCGTTGTAAAGTCCGTCGAAAAAGTCCGCCAGACAAAGTCTGCCGTAAAGTCCACTCGTGTGTACGCGGCATTACATGGCAGTCGTCTTAACGCATGGGCAGACATAGGAGTGCAGTTGGACATGCAGGCACGATTACAAGCTTCTCTTCCACCTCTGTTAGTGTTATAGAGACAAATGATTGGATCAACTAAACATTCATATTTACACCAATGGAGTGCAGAAAAGCAGTGTCAGCAGACATTGCCATTGAAGCCTATCACAGGTGGGAAGAACAGCCTTTATGACCACTTTTCTAAAATGTCTGATCAATGATTCCCCCATGAACAGTCAGTTGTAGCCCATCTGCCTGATTACATAGACATGAGATGGTTTCTCAATTTGGCTAGAAACAGCTTTTATCTCATGTCTATGGGCAACTTTACAGCTCTACGTAGAAAATGAACAGTCTCTTGTAACAGCAATCTCTAGCAGTATCTGGTAAAATAGCAATAATATTGTTGTGTAACCTGGAAGCAGTCTCTAACAATTTCTTGTTGCAGTCATGTTTCACTAAAGCTACCCACAGACACAAAATAGTACTTGCCAGATTTGTGAATGTTCTTTTGGATAAAAGATTGTTTTATAATCGATAGCATATTTATGTGCTGAGGCTGAGGGAAAACAGATTTAGAATATACACATGTAAAGGTGTAGATAATATCGAACTAATGCTTCTAGGGACAGGAAATAGACATATGATAATCTCATTCATCCATCACTAAATGGATAAATATTTCTAGTTCTACATATTGATTTTCTGGTGATTTCTGTCAAAGATCTATTGTGCAAACTATCTTTTCTAGACAAACAAATGTTTAACTCAAAAATACAAGTGTTTTTAGTACAAGACGTAGAAAAGTCTCTTGTGAGGTTCTATCATGTTCTTGTTGCCCTGTTCCTCTAGCTCAATGGTTCTCAACTCCTGTCCTCAGGACCCACTAACAGGCCAGATTTTAAATATAACCTTGGGGAGATGCAGACTAGAATACTGCAATCACTGAGCAGCAAATGATATCACCTGTGATGTATTTCAATTATCTTGCAAACCTGGCCTGTTAGTGGGTCCTGAGGACAGGAGTTGAGAATCACTGCAACTTTGAGTCTCACTCATTTAAAACATGGATATAGTTAACCTTGCTGTTTGTTGGGGGTCTATATTCCAAGTTCTCTACTTTCTTTCTTGCTTGTAACTCTAGTTTGGAACATTTAGCCTTGTGATCTGTTTTTTTTCTGTCTGGTTGCTTAGCCTCCCTTTTTATACTCTCTTGTTGTGTCAGTTCACTTTCCTCAGTCCTGTCTTCATCAACTCTTGTTATTCTCTTACCATGACTTGACTGTTGCATGTCGGGGGGCTAATGTGTTTTGTGACATGGTTTTCCCTGCATGTATGTCAGCTTCTATTTTAAGGGCATATATACAGGGGAACTAACCTTGTGGTGCAGAGTCCAGTGTGGGAGCTGTATAGCGAGGACCACTACACCAAGTTATCTGCTTTGCTGACCGCATTCCCCTCCAATGGGATCTGTTTTCCAGGGCATCCATGTGTATAGACTTTCTTCATGGACTTCTTTAGCCTAAAGGTATAAGCAGCACCACTAGGGACAGCACAGCCAATGTATGCACAGCCAATTGAAAGTAATGTACAGCCATGTATGTGAGGGTAATGTTCTGCATTGCAATGTTCTACCTCAAGTGTACATGACATAACTGTTCAGTGAATGGAGTCTTCATTCAAAAAGAAGCTGTCTGTGTCATATACAGAGAAAGAGGACATTCTTGGGTTTAATAATGCTTAGTCATGGTGTAACACACAGAACTGGGAACTAGGAGTGAAACTACTTTTAACCCTCCGGGTTATAAAGAAGAGTAAGTTGTACAGTAACAAGTGTAACCTAGTTAACTCTTGAGGTTTATATAGAGAAGGAGCACCAGCCAGCTGACAGTGGAAGCAGTGTCAGTGGCAGGTGATGGGGTCCTGGTAATGAGTACAGGGCCCCTCTAGCGACCAAGTCTAAAGTCACGGTATGCAAGGTGATTGCTTCCCCGTATGCCAGAGTTAAAATGTGATACGAGCTAGTGGAGTTAAGTACTTGCTTGGTATTACTTTTTCAAAATGCTTTGGAGTCATATATAGGGACTGGTAGGAACAGACTATGTCACCGGCTGACTAGGTGAAGAAGACAAGAAGACACGGTCCTACTGTTAGGACGTGATGCTATAAATTGCATCATGTCCTCTGGCCTGAAGGTGGTAATGCCATACTGAAGTGACATGTGAATTAATACTCTTGAGGTGCCCCTAGGAAGGGTGCACCCCTAGGCCTCCCTACATGTCTATGGATGCACACAATTCAGCTCAGAGAGGAAGCACATACGGATGTGTCTCCTTAGCGCAGGGCTAGACAAGGAGACACCTGCAAATCGAGGCTGGGGACAGTGGTCTTGGGGTCCCCAGCTACAGGAGGAAAGAAACATTTTAGAAGAAGAGGCCTACACATAATAGGTGTGTGTGGGCCTCCTTTTCTAAAATAAATAAAAACAGAGGGTTTAGTATCAGTTTAAGCAAATAGTTTTAGTGAATCTGTTGGGAGTGTTTCTTACCTGAAGATCCTGTGTGTAACAGCACTCCCTGTTTTAGGCTGACAACCCTACGTCGCTGCCTCCCAATTGTCATCAACATTGTCAGCTTTCTTGTTTTTTCCGTTGGCTGTTTGGCTGTATACCTGGTAGGTCTAATAGGCACAGGAGTACAAATGGCAAGCTGGCAATTCTGTTGCTAAATACAAGGCAATAGCTTAGCGTTGTGATCCTGCAAAAGGAAGTGGCAGGATCTCAAGGTAAGAAACTCTGCAATAGATTAAAAAAAACGCTTAAAGAGTAACTCCACTTTTGTTGAGAAAAAAACATTCCCTGCTGGTTGATCAATGAGAGTGGTTTCATAATTATCAATCAGCTGTTGCACCTGCAGGGCATTAATTAGGAAAATTGCAGGGTCTGCATCCCTTTAGACATGATTTTCTATTGGGAGTATCTCACCAAAAATGACATTTGCCTGAAAACTGACTTGTATCTTAGCCAATCACACAAGCAGGAAATTACATATCTAGGGGTGTTCTGTACACATTCTGTGTACAGAACACCTCCAGGTAGCCATATTGCCTTTTACAGAAAGTTACAGAGCTGCATATTGAAAAGGAAAGGTAATTTTTAATGGCATTCAATTAAAATATGACTTGTCGCAATTGTATATACTATATTATTATTTTTTTATTTGCTATTTTTTTCCCCATGAAAGGGGAGTTACCCTTTAAGAAAACTAGATTTAGTGGGGCATGATGCTAAACATACTGAATTATTTATTTTTGGTTGACATACAGTTTAACATGGGTATGTCAGAAACCGTGAATCAGACCGAGACAGAAGTACAGCTAAATCACACTTGTTTTAATAATAAAGTAAATAGAACAAACATAGTCAAAACATAGCCAGAGTTCAGGAACCAGAACGGGTAGTCAGACAAGCCAAAACGTCAGGGAGCCAGAGATGAGCGTAGTAGAACAGCAAGCAGGATCTGGAGCCAGAAGAAATGTCAGCCAAGCAAGTCTTTAACAGGAGAGCATCTCTAGAGATGTGACCAAGGCAAAAGCAGAGATCATCTGGGCTGGACGGGTTAAGTAGGCAGGACTGACGAGCAGGATATCATCAACAGGTGAGTCATTGTGGAGAGATAGGAGCTGGCAATTAGCCGACAGCTGAGAGGCCAGCTTTGAGAAGGAAGGGCTGAGCCCAGCCCTGACAGGGTATAATTACACGCAGAAATGTATGAACATAGCATAGGACATTAATATGCCTTGGTTTTCCCAGCAATGCACACACTATACTGTAGCTATAGACTTCAGTACATCATACTACAAAATTAAATAGAATGATCAGAGTTCTAGTGAAAAGTGACTCCAAGCATTTGTTTCTTTTGTTATAGAGCCGCTTGTGCATGATCAGAGCTGACAGGAATAATAAAGAAAGAAACAGCTTGGGAATATTTATATGACAGCCAATTGTCATTCATTGTATGTAGATAAATGGTAAATATGCGGTACAGACAAATGGCAAGGAAGTAATTATTCCTTTTTATGTTTCTATACATGTGGAAAGGTTACACAAATAAATACTAGCAGACAAAACTCGAAAAATCAAGCATCCGAGAGCATTTTTAAAGTTTAAGTGACCATTGGCTTGAGTGGTCTGTAGAATAAACATTTGGTAGGCAGGAAAGACAAATGTTGGCGTTGAAATTAAAAGGTCAGACTTAATAATAAAAAGGCAGTTGGATTTGTGGAGAAATATTTCTCCTGTTGAATGAAAGAACCAAGCCCTCTGGGTCACAATGTCAGGTGAAATCTGTTTTTCTACCCCTACCTCTTACCCTAGAAACCTTATTATACCCTTGCAGCTATATCCTTCTGCTGCAGGTAGGTACTTGGGTAATATGATGGGCTGGTGACAGGTACTTGGGTACTCTGATGGGCTGGTGACAGGTACTCGGGTAATTTGATAGGCTGGTGACAGGTACTCGGGTAATCTGATGGGCTGGTGACAGGTACTCGGGTAATCTGATGGGCTGGTGACAGGTACTCGGGTACTCTGATGGGCTGGTGACAGGTACTCGGGTACTCTGATGGGCTGGTGACAGGTACTCGGGTAATCTGATGGGCTGGTGACAGGTACTCGGGTAATCTGATGGGCTGGTGACAGGTACTCGGGTAATCTGATGGGCTGGTGACAGGTACTCGGGTAATTTGATAGGCTGGTGACAGGTACTCGGGTAATCTGATGGGCTGGTGACAGGTACTCTGGTAATCTGATGGGCTGGTGACAGGTACTCGGGTAATCTGATGGGCTGGTGACAGGTACTCGGGTACTCTGATGGGCTGATTACAGGTGCTTTGATGGGTGGAGACAGGTCCTCTTTATTAAGGGGGGCATTCAGTGTGTTTGGTGAATACTGTAGGCAGTAACGAGCTGTTACCGCAATCCCCTCCTCAAACAAAATTGTGTGTGAGGAGGAGAGCCCGGTAACAGCTCGTTACCACGGTTTGTTGACATTCTGTGACCGGTTGTGATTAGACACAGCCGGTCACGTGGTAAAGAGCCAATTTTATTTGGGGATGGGCTGTGTCAGTGTGAAAAGCCTCACCCCCGATCGCCGCTCTGCGTGCCCCTAGGGGTGCACACAAGCGCTGTGCACGAGGACAATGCATGTGACTGGCGGTGATTGGACACTGCCGGTCACGTGGTAAAGAGCCAATTTTTATTGGCTCTTTACACTGATCTGGAATGGGCTGACGCCCGCCCGGAGGCATGGAGTGTTTCTGCGGACGTCATATGACAATGGCAAATGGTAATAATAATAAATTATAGTAAAAAATGTATTATTTTTTATTAATTTGTTCTGTTTCATTTGTTTAGATGCGACATTCGTTATTTCGGGTAATTCGTAACTTAGGACAAATTTGTATTCGTTACGTTCACTAACAGCTAAATTTGAAAGGAAATTCCAATACCTATAATATTATAATTAGTCATTATTAGTTAGTTATTATTTAGAATTTCCGGATTTCGGATTTTCGAATTTTCAAAATTTCGAATTTCCGAATTTTCAATTTCCGGATTTTGGCTTTTTGAATTTCCGCATTTCGGATTACTGAATTTGCGAATTTACGAATTTTCGAAGTTCGATCATAACGAATGACCCAAAGAACGAAAAAAAAAAAAAAAAACAATAAACGAATGAAACAAAAACAAAAATGAACACATTTTTCAGCAGTGCACATGTCTAATGGACTAGTAAATTTAGATGAACTTGCATGTGACTAATAAATTAAAGCCTAATTCCAGCTAACAAGTTTGAAACAGTTTTAAAAGGTGACAATTGTAAGCACCGTGTCAGTGATAAATGGTTTATCTCAACTGTGTAACTTTCACTTTTGCTGTATAGCATGGTCTGTTGAAGGAAGTTAAAGTGATTGTAAACGATCACCTTATAAAACAACCCATTCAGTTTAAAATAGAAATGATAGGCAAAACATGTTAGTATAAATAAAAAAATTATAAATACCTTTTTCCCCATTTTTTATAAGTGATCACATTGCCTCTGTTCTCAGCTGCATAAGAGCTGGAGGGAGGAGAAGCAGCAGTACACTGATCTTCTCAGTGAATGGCTGTGCAGTGGGGGCATGTCAGGACAAGTCTGATCATTGGAGGAGAGTACAGTTCTAAGCATAGCTAGAGAACTGACCACGTTGTGCTCTCCTGCATAGTGTGGTCTTTTTGTAATAGGGAACTGTCAGGAACACCAGGGATTTCACATCAAGGAAGCAATACAAAGATACATAATACTTTCTCATACAAGTACATGGTACAGCAGGCACATATCAGCAATATGAAGTGTTGGGGTAACAAACGCTTTAAGTAACAGCAGGATTAACAGGTAAAATGACTAAAACTAAAGTTACATAGGGTTTCTACTAGTGACAGTCTGTATTTTTTGATTTTGCTTTTAGTACCATTTTAAAGGGGTAGAAAACCCAATCACTAGAATCCCATGCATGTTTTAACATAACATTGTATTTTCAAAAGTTATTTCAATCCTTTTTCATTTTCAGCATTCATTAAAGTATTCAGTAAACCCTCTATTAACCACTTAAGCCCCGGAACATTTTGCGATTCGGCACTGCGTCGCTTTAACTGACAATTGCGCGGTTGTGCGACGTGGCTCCCAAACAAAATTGATGGCTTTTTTTTTCCCCACAAATAGAGCTTTCTTTTGGTGGTATTTAATCGCCTCTGCGGGTTTTATTTTTTGCACTATAAACAAAAATAGAGCGACAATTTTGAAAAAAACGCATTATTTTTTTACTTTTTGCTATAATAAATATCCCCAAAAAATATATAAAAAAAAAAATTTTTTCCTCAGTTTAGGCCGATACGTATTCTTCTACATATTTTTGGTAAAAAAATCGCAATAAGCGTTTATTGATTGGTTTGCACAAAAGTTATAGCGTCTACAAAATAGGGGTTAGTTTTATGGCATTTTTATTAATATTTTTTTTTTACTAGTAATGGCGGCGATCTGCGATTTTTATCATGACTGCGACATTATGCGGGACACATCGGACAATTTTGACACATTTATGGGACCACTGTCATTTTTACAGCGATCGGTGCTATAAAATTGCACTGATTACTGTAAAAATGACACTGGCAGTGAAGGGGTTAACCACTAGGGGGCTAAGGGGGGGTTAAGTGTGTCCTAGGGAGCGATTCTAACTGTTAGGGGGAGTGGCTACGTGTAACACATCACTGATCATAACTCCCGATCACAGGGAGCTATGATCAGTGAATATGTCACTAGGCAGTACGCGGGGAGATGCTCATTTATATATTAGCATCTCCCCGTTCTTCAGCTCCGTGAGACGATCGCTGGTATGTCCGCGGGGCCCGCGATCCTACTCACGGAGCTCGCGGCAGGGTCACGTGCGCGCCACAGCGGCAAATTCAAAGGGACGTACCTGCATGCCCATTTGCCCAGCCATGCCATTTTGCCAATGTAAATGTACATGCGGCGGTCGGCAAGTGGTTAAGGTCCTTGTTTAGTTACTTCCTGTTATAGGGTGACAACCTTTTGTTGTTGCCTCCCAATTCTGCTCCTGCATCATCCCCCTGACAAATGGGCTTCCTGTCGAAGACTATATAGGTGGCCATTTTACCTATTATGCAGTCATGGTCAATTATAATATAATCTTCACTTGAATTTATGTAGACAGGAAGTGGCTGTAAATAGATCAGAAGCATTTAGGATGCAATAAAAAGATTTAAAAAAGGTGAACACAAACTTTTATTAAAACAAAAACATGGCAGTTTATATACACGATGCTCTAGCAAACTAAATGTCATTCACTTGGGATTTACATCTACTTTAATTTGGTTATATCTATGGTCACAGCATACACATCAGCATTGTAGCACTAACATATATAATAGTTATTTCTGACAATTCAATAAAAGTTTACTTGAAAAATCTCCTTTCATGTTGTGAGTTCTGCCTGTCTGCTGGCCATCTCTTTCCACGACTTCCTGTATTCCCTGCATGCTTTGCAGCTTCTCATTTGCTGTTTACTTTCAATTTCTAAGGACTATATATCCCATGGTACCTTGCTGCCTGCAAGCTGTGATTCTTGTACTGACTGCACCTCCTGAAACTCCTCCTCTTAGCACCTCTGTAGTTCAGAAGGCAGGCTCTGTGAAATGTGTGACACAAAAGTGCTTACGCACAGCCCATGCTAAATATTAAATCATACGTCCCAACATTTTGACATGGGAATGAGGGACACCTACTAGGAAATGTATGTAGGCATAGGACATGCCCCCTGCCACACCCCCTTAAAGGAGAATTAACCCCAAAAAAGTTAATTAAATCCACAAGGGACTTTTTTTACCACTACTATACCTTATATTGGCTTTTCAAATTTACAAATGCAGCAATTTATAATTTGGATGAAAGGTTTAGCACTGGGAAAAACTTTTTGAAAGATAAAAAGTGCATTTTATATACAGCCATGCAGATCAGACCAAAATGAGGGACAAATGAGGGGGAAAGAGGGACATAGTTCCAAAACAGGGACAGTCCCTCGAAATCAGGGACAGTTGGGGAGCTATTTTAAATACATGTCACTGAATTCCAGGAATAAATGTTTGGGATCTTCACAAAGTAATGGTAATAGGGGTATGCCTCTGCGCTACCTCTGTGTAAAATATATAGTGTTTGTTAAATGTGTTGTGTTTTAAAAATGTATAAACAAACCAAGAAACTCAATAGGTAGGACTACATCTCCCAGGGTGCAGCACGGGGTCGGCCTTCTGTCGCCAGTGTGAAGCCTTCCAGTGCGACCCGGAGAAGAAGAAATAGACGCAGGGTCGTCATGACTAAGGGAGGAACAGGTCTGGGAAGGGTTAAATAATTAAGTAAGTTAGTGGGGTAGGGGCGTAGCTTACCTTATTGGAGCATCAAGGGTCAGGTGGTCAGGGTGGAGCCGCAGGGGGGGTTTTGGTATGTGCAAAGACTGATGGATAATCACTCCGGAAAGTTCCTTGATTGAAGAGTTCTGCTGTTCCCCTGCGGAAAGAATACAGGACAGAATGAGCGACTTGGAGGCCTTATGGGACCAGGTCAGGGCCGCAGCTGCTGCATGGGGTCCGCAGTTGATGGGCATGCTAGGGGGGTCGGGGGTTGATCCGTCTCCTCCTGGGTCCCCCCCTTTCTCTAAACGTGCTAGGAGGGTTCGCTCTCCTGAGCGCTTGAGCCCCCTTCACCCCCCAGATCTGGCTGCCGCATGGGAGCTCCACTAGGAACCCTTCAGTGTCCCCTGCTGTGCCACTTGCCTCTGGCTCCAGCAGTGGGCCTGGGAGGAATCCCCACCAACGGCGGGACCTGCGGGAGGAGGGGACGCCACGCTCTCTTCCCCCCTCCTCCCCCTCTCTTCTGTCTCAGGACATGGAGGCCGGCTCTCCTGCTGATGTGCCTAGCAGGAGGCCGGCTCAGAGGGAGGGGCGGAAGCCCTGTCCCTTCTGGTGCTGGCATGTCGGCTGGTGGATCCGGAGCCTGCCATGAACTCCGGTCGCATCGTTCCTCTGCTGTGCCTTCGGAACGAGCGGCCCCCTCCCCTGTAGCTGGGAGTGAGGCTCTGCATGGGAAGACTTCGGCGTCAGGCAGCAGAAGGCATTTAGCGCCCTCTGCTGCTTCTCCTATGGCCGTGCAGCCTGAAAACACTAGAGAAAGAGTGACAGCTACACGGTGGAGTGGCCATGCCCAATTAAAGAGTCGGCGACCCCCTTCCACAGTTGGGGTTGCACGGGGACCCTGCAGCTTTCCGATTGTGCCTGAGGTGGATGAAGATACGCCGGGGCATGCGGAGCCTGAGTCTTCAGCGGGAAGGACACTTGCGGCAACTTCTTTCCGTGAGTCTTCTGACGAATCCGGCAAGGTATCCAGTGATGACGGCGATGGGCAGTCAACGGCCGTGCGCCCTGCTCTTTGGAGCCAGCTGGGATCCGGAAGTGCGGCTGCTCGAGATTCGGCACACAGGCAGCCTGGTAAGTTACATTCTGTATCTGCTTCTTTAGCTCAGGGTGTTGGGATTGGTGCTGGTGAGCAGGGTGGGTCACAGGGCGGAGTTACGGTAAGTCTGCCGGTAAGGGACTCTGGGGGTGTGTTGGGCTTGGCTGAATTTTTTGCGTGTTTCCGTGATTTATTGGACCGTTGTGTTCCGCCTGGGTCTACTGGTCCCGTTTTGGGGCCAACGGGGTAGTGGGTCCCTGCCGTGGCCACATCTGATGGCTTAGGCCGTGATGTCTCCGTCATACCTTGTTCTGCGCTGCCGACAGCGGCGGGCACAGCATCACAGCGTGAAGGGCTGGGGCAGACGGACGCAGCAGTGGGTACCGAGGTTGCTTTATTCCCGGCTGTAGTCAAGTCTGCTTCCCAGACGGTGAAGGCCAGTGGCTCGGAGTCGCGTAAGGCTAAGGAGTCTGGAGATGATGGGGTTCATTTGGCGGATAAGGCGCAAGGCGAGGTCTATGTATGCTTTGAAGTTCCGTTGGGGGTGCATCTTAAGCCCAAAATCAGGGAAAAGATTTGGCGTGGAGAATACGTGGAAATATTCTCCCTCTTGCCTTTAGAGAAGTTTAACATAGACAAAGGGAAGGCGGACGAGAGTAAGAAGGAGGAGGATAAGAGGCGTCGCTGGCGGCTTATCCCTAGGACTTTTTCCAATTGGCTGCAGGCCTTTGTTATATTGCCAAGCATCATCGGTGAAAAGGAACCGGAAAATTGTTCTCTGCTCTTTTGCTACTTAGACGCTATTGGGGAAGCTTATAGGGTATATGGGGGATTGGCGTGGCTTCGCTATGACGAACAGTTTCATCAGCGAAAAGCCGTTCACTTACCCTGGGACCATAAGGATATTGGGCTTTGGATGAAGCTCATAGTGCAGGCACGGGCTTCGGGACAGCCCTTTCCAGGGGGGGCTGGAGGTTCAGGTGTCGCTGGACAGTCGGCCACACACCGAAAAAACTACTGTTGGCAGTTCAACGAAGGAATATGCCATTTTGGCACGGCCTGTCATTTCCGCCATGAGTGCTCCGGATGCGGGGGCTCCCACAGTTATGCCAAGTGTTTTAAAAAGGGGAAGCACCAGTCAGGTGATTCCGCTTCAAAAAGGGAGGACTCCGGTAAACCTGTCCGAGATGCTACCGTACCTAAATAGGTATCCCAGGAGAGCGACGGCGGTTTTCCTTGCCGATGGCTTTGCCAATGGCTTTCGAATTCCCTGTTCATTACCTTTGACTGGGCCATCTGTGCCCAAGAATTTAAAATCTACATTTCAGTTTCCTCAGGTTGTGACAGAGAAATTGGCTATGGAGGTTGACATGGGCAGGATGGCCGCCCCTTCGATCAACCACCCATACCTTTGTTGCATGTGTCACCTTTGGGGGTGGTTCCTAAAAAAGAACCCCACAAATTCCGGCTTATACATCATTTGTCGTATCCAAAAGGAGCTTCGGTGAATGATGAGATTGAGCCTGATTTAACTTCTGTGTCATATACGTCTTTCGATGCGGCCGTCTGTTGGGTTCAGCGGTATGGACAGGGGGCATTGTTGGCAAAGACGGATATTGAATCCGCTTTTCTTCTGTTGCCGGTTCATCTGGAAAGCCAACTGTTGCTGGGTTGTTTTTGGGGTGGGCAGTTTTTTGTTGACCGTTGTCTTCCCATGGGTTGCTCTATTTCCTGTTCCTATTTTGAGACTTTTTGTACTTTTGTTGAATGGGTGGTACGGGAGGAATCGCAAGTGCGCTCGGTTCTGCATTACCTTGATGATTTTCTTTGTATCGGCCCCCCGAAGTCCACAGTTTGTTCGGTCCTATTACGGACATTGGAAGGCGTCGCTCTGCATTTCAGGATTCCTCTTGCGCCGGAAAAAATGGAAGGTCCTTCCACTGAGATTCAATTCCTGGGCATCATCATTGATATGCAAGCGATGGAGTGCCGCCTGCCGATGGCAAAATGGGAGGACCTGCGATTGATGGTTGGTGCGGCCCTGCAGGCAAAGAAAGTTAGGCTGAAACAGTTGCAATCTTTGTTGGGGAAACTTAATTTCACCTGCTGCATCATGCCTATGGGGCGCATTTTTTGTCGTCGCCTTAGTGCCGCAACTTCTGGGGTGCGATTGCCGCATCATTACATTCAGCTTTCGAGCGAGCACAAGGCTGATCTGCGGGTGTAGGACGAGTTTCTGGCCTCTTATAACGGGAGGTCCTTGTGGATGGCCCCGGTGGTGTCGGCCTTTGACTTTGACCTGTATACCGATGCTGCCGGAAGCTTGGGTTTCGGGGCTTATTGTCAAGGGGCATGGTGCGCCGAGGCGTGGCCGGAGGAATGGCGTGCCGCGGGATTCTTGAGCAGCTGCAGGCATCATCCCAGTACCATTTTTTAGACCAGGCGATCAGCTTTCCAGGAATAACAACCGATGCGGCTAAAAGCTGCTCAGCTGTTATACCGGAGGAGCGGGAGGGGACGTCCCTCCCTCCTGCCATCTCCCGCCACTCTCAACGGGCCTCCCAATCCACCGGGAGACCCGATCAACAATCCCCCGCCTCCGGCGGCTAGCCGGAAATGGCTTTGTTCCAATCTCCTAAAGTAAACACGGAAGCGACATCATGACGTCACTTACCGTTTACTTAGCTGCCAATGGCGCCGGTTTTAAAAAAAATATACAGTATTCAGAATCGCCGAAAACGGCAATCTGAATACTTTGAAGTGCAAAGGAGGGATCGGGGGTCTTTTAGAACCCTGATCCCTCCATAAAGAGTACCTGTCACCACCTATTACTGTCACAAGGGATATTTACATTCCTTGTGACAGCAATAAAAGTGATCAATTTTTTTTTTTTTAAACACAATTTATTAATATAAAATAAATAGAATAAATAAGAAAAAAAATGTTTAAAGCACCCCCGTCCCCGCGAGCTCGCGCAGTAAAGAAAACGCATACAGAAGTCGCGCCCGCATATGTAAACGGTGTTCAAATCACACATGTGAGGTATCGCCGCGATTGTCAGAGCGAGAGCAAAAATTTTAGCACTAGACCTCCTCTGTAACTCTAACCTGGTAACCGTAAAAAAGAATTAAAGTGTCACCTATGGAGATTTTTGGGTACCGTAGCTTGTCACCATTCTACGAGTGCGTGCAAATATAAAGCGTGACATGTTTGGTATTTACTATTTACTATCTATTTACTCGGCGTAACATCATCTTTCACATTATACAAAAAAATTGGGCTAACTTTACTGTTTCGTTTTTTTTAAATTCATGAAAGTGTCCCTTTTCCCAAAAAGTTGCATTTAAAACACCGCTGCATAAATACCGTGTGACATAAAATATTGCAACAATCGCCATTTTATTCTCTAGATTCTTTGCTAAAAATATATATATAATGTTTGGGGGTTCTAAGTAATTTTCTAGCAAAAAATACGGATTTTAACTTGTAAACACCAAATGTCAAAAATAGGCTTAGTCATGAAAGGGATAAACAAAAAAAGTGCGACAATTAGAAAAAAAACAAAACAATATTTTTTACTTTCTGCTATAAAACACATCCAATAAAGAAATGTAAAAAATCTATATATGCCAATATGTATTCTGCTACATATATTTGGTTAAAAAATCTCAATAAGTGCATATTTGTTGGTTTGTGCAAAAGGGATAAAAAATGGGATACATTTATGGAATTATTATTATTTTTTTTTTTTTACCAGTAATGCTGGCAATCGGCGACTTACAGAGAGACTGCGATATTGCGGCAGACAAATCAGATACTAAGTGACACTTTTTGGGGACCAGTGACAGGAATACAGTGATCAATAGTAAAAACATGCACTTTCACTGTACTAATGACACTGGCAGGGAAGGAATTAACATCAGGGGTGATCAAAGGGTTAACTGTGTGCCTAGGGAGTGCTTGCTAACTGTGTGTAGCCTGTGCTTGGTTACTATGAGAGAGGTGCTTTTACTAAGGGAAGGCATTGATCCACGTTCCTGGTTTGCAGAAACATAGGATCAATACCTTCCATACTGACAGAACGGCAATCTGTCTTGTTTACATAGGCAGACTACCGTTCTGCTTGTGTCCTGAATGATCGGCACCACTTTGGAACGGATTTGTTGCGATTTGAGCCATACAAAATGTATGGCTCAAATTGCAGTGCTGAAGAATGACATGTGATTTGAACAGGAATGTGGTGCGATTCCGGTTCAAATTCGCATGCGGTTTCCTGCACCACATAGTGTGAACCGGCTCAGAGCAGCAGAGAAGAACATTTGTCAAATTTAGGGGGTGTCTGCACAGTGAACTTAACTTTTACATCCCCTTGTCTCCTCCAATTGAAGTTTTCACCTGCTGCAGCTGCACACACACACACACACACCTATCTAGTACCATGCTGTGTGTGTGTGTACACATCAGGGGTTGGGGTTGCTAGCCCGGGCACAGCAGGGAATCAGGGATTGGTCAGTTTTCAAGGGGTCTTCAGCACACTGAGCTCCTGTGCTGTTCACTCTGAATCCTCCTGTGAAAATATGAGTGACAGTACAGGATCAACAAAGGCAGCACAGTTCACTGTGCACCCAACCCACTGCTGTGGAGACCGTGGATGTGGAGCAGCTGACATTCAGTTCACTCTGGGAAGAGTGATGGAGAGGAGAAGTGACAACCAGCCCGGAAGAAGTAGAACAGAAGCGTCCGCCCGCCCGCAGCCACCCGACTTCCGAGACTGGCGCTGATGGCTGTCACTTGTCCATGCAGAGACCACACTGCAGTCCTTCCAGCTGACCTCACCTCAGCTCTGCCACATCCTGCACCTGCAAAGTATTTTATTGTGACAGAACAGGCTCTGATGGGACCCCATGTGCATCTGGGGCCCCCGGGCAGTGCCCAGGGGTGCCCGCTCAGTAAGACAGCCCTGCCCGGGCCCCTGGGTGGAAGAATTAGCTTTTGTTATTAGATTGTAGGTTTGTCACTGAAACCCTCTGTGGAGGTTTGGTCCGCCGGTTTAGTTTTCATTCGTCCCCTGGACCCGGGTTTGCTTGACGAAGCGGCAGGTCTCCAGTGTTCGGTGTGTTGTGATTCTGCAGAGGCAGTGGAGAGAGCAGTGACATGTCCTGTATGTATCCCGAGTAGAGGTCACTGTGTTTTACCCTAACATATGGACAAGCGTGGTGGAGGGAGCGTTAAAGGAACCATCACTTTAGTTTTATAAATCTAACTGGACAAGACCAGATAGTTGTCGATGGAGGGCTGTTTCTATATGTAATCAAAAGCACAATTGATTACTCACTAAGGTGAGAGTACAGGGAGCACTCAGGTGTTACATCGGGTGGAAGTCCACCATTTGTTATATATGTTGCCACACAGCTACCATAGAAGGAATTGAACTGCGCATGCTACAACGTATTTGGAAATGAACTATTTTGCAATTTTAACACGTGCACTACATTATGGACTGCACTAAGAATATACAAATTTTTTTATATCAATTTATTATTTAAAGTCAAGCATTTTGATGTTATGTATGTATTGTTGTATCACTAAGTTTGCGCAACACCAATTTCACTAACACTTCACAAAGTAAGTTCACAGATTTCAAGATGCTTTAGATTAACCACTTGCAGACCGCCCACCGTACATATACTGCGGCGGGGCGGCCGCTCTGTGCCATATTACATGCTTAGTACGTGATCTGACACTTCTGAGTCTGGGGTGCGTGTGCGCGCCACTGGCGACCTGCTGCCACTGTGATCACACACAGCGAGAGCCCAGTAGTGGGTACCATGGACTCGATGTCCGCCGGCACCCGCTGATTAGACAGTACACAGGCAGAACGCCAATCTGCCTATGTAAACAAGGCAGATTGCTGTTCTGTCAAAAGGGAAGGTATTGATCCTGTGTTCCTGCAAAGCAGGAACATGGATCAATGCCTTTCACTAGTCAAAGTAGCTCCCCCTCAGGGAGAAAGCACAGGCTCCACACACAGTTAACCCTCTGATTGCCCCAGATGTTAACCCCCTTCCCAGTCAATGTCATTAGTACAGTGACAGTGCATATTTTCTTAGCACTGATTACTGGATTAGTGTCACTGGTCCCCAAAAAGTGTCAAAAGTGTCAGTAAGGTGTCCGATTTGTCCGCTACAATATGCAGTCCCGCGATAAGTATCTGATCGCCGCCATTGCTAGAAAAAAAAAAAAAAAAAAATCCCATAATTTGTAGGCGCCTTAACCACTTGCCAACTGCCCGCTGACAATTGACGGTGGCAGAATGGCCTCCTGCGCAAATCGCCGTAGCTGTACGGCGGGCGCTGTAAGGAGTTTGGGGGGAGCACGCCCGCCATGTCCCTAAGGAGCCAATGCGCGTGACGGGCTGCCGTGATGTCTGCTCCTGACAGAGCGAGAATGGGGATTTGTGTGTGTAAGCACACAAATCCACGTCTTGTCAGGGGAGAGGAGACAGATCGTGTGTTCCTAGTATATAGGAACAATGATTGGTCTCCTCCCCAAGCCAGTCTCATCCCCCCACACTTAGAACACACAATGAGGGAACACATTTAACCCCTTGATCGCCCCCTAGTGTTAACCCCTTCCCTGCCAGTGACATTTATACAGTAATCAGTGTCTTTTTATAGCACTGATCGCTGTATAAATGTCAATGGTCTCAAAAATGTGTCAAAAGTGTCCGATCTGTCTGCCGCAGATCATCCTCTTGCTCATCTGCCCCACCACTGTAACCCCCCTTCTCATCTGCCCCACCACTTTACCACCCTGCTCATCTGCCCCACCAATGTACCCCCTTTCTCACCTGCCCCACCAAAGTACCCCCTTTCTCATCTGCCCCACCACTGTAACCCCCTGCACATCTGCCCCACCACTGCCTACCCCTGGCCTAAACTGATGAAGAAGTTTGTTTTTTGTTTTTTAAAATTTGGGATTTAGTATAGCAAAAAGTAAAAAATATTGTGTTTCTTTCAAAATTGTTGCCGTTCTTTTGTTTATAGCGCAAAAAATAAAAACCGCAGAGGTGATCAAATGCCACCAAAAGAAAGCTCTATTTGTGGGAAAAAAAGTACACACATTTTATTTGGGTACAACGTCGCACGACAGCGCAATTGTCAGTTAAAGCGACGCAGTGCCGTATCGCAAAAAATGGCCTGGTCAGGAAGGGGATAAATCCTTCCGGGGATGAAGTGGTTAACTTTTGCGCAAACCAATCAATATACACTTATTGGTTTTTTTTTTTGTTTTGTTTTTTAACCAAAAACACATAGCAGAATACATATTGGCCTGAATTTATGAAGAAATTCAATTTTTTTACATTTTTTTTGTGTTGGATATGTTTTATAGCAGAATGTAAATATTGTTTTTTTTTTTTTCCTAAATTGTCGGTCTTTTTTTGTTTATAGTGCAAAAAAAAAAAAAAAAAAAGCACAGAGGTGATCAAATACCACCAAAAGAAAGCTCTATTTGTGGGAAAAAGGGTCAAAAAATGTATTTGGGTACAGTGTTGCACGACCACACAATTGTCAGTCAAAGTAATGCAGTGCCGTGTTGCAAAAAATTGTCTGGTCATGAAGGGGGATAAATCTTCTGGGGGTCAAGTGGTTAAGAGGATTAGACTAGAAAAAAATGAAATTCACTGCGGAAATGTATTAAAGATTTTTAATTTTTACCATAGATATGCTTTAAGGTCTAGTTGTCTACAACGCTAACTTTCAAAAACAGAAGACTCATTGTCAAATATTTCTCTGTCTCAGCTGAATGGATTCTGAAAGGCAGCAGAGATCGTAACAAAGTTTGCACTGTTCCAAAAAGATGAGCCCAAATCTTCAACACAAATAAATTATTGACAACAACTTTTGACATGTATGCAGTTCAAAGTTCCAGCTGTCAAATTATTTCTGCAGAATCACTTACTTATAAAAAAAGGGGAAACAAACAGGAACTTGGAAGAATGTGTTTCATTTCTGCTATTCATATTGCTTTTTCTACCAGCGGTTTGAAAGAATCCTCACCTACAATTATATGTAGACAGCAGAGTTACATCTAATTAAAGTGAACGTTTCCATTCCCTAAGCATTTTTACATACTGGTACCTTCATAATCCACTCAATCAGCTGCCTCACATTTAGCCTTTTTTTTACCAAACATTTGCAGGCTAATCAGTGTTGTCACTCACATGCCAGCTGATTTGGGCCAGCTTGGACCATTGGTTGTATGTATGCGTATCTCACACCTGAGCAATCGCTGTGGAAGCTGCAATCTGTAGTAGTCAGTGGTACAGTGGGTCACTCATGCTGCACTGCGACCATTCTCATTTTTAAATGGGTACAAGGTGTTCTCTGATTGGATGAGGTGGAGTTTATTGAAAAAATACAAAGTATTCAGTAAGTCTTGGCAGTGCCAAACGAGTAACCCCCTGTGGTGATCATGCAGAAGGGAAGCCACTGGGCAACAGACCTACAGGATTGATAACTACTACAATGCTTTTTAGCTTCCATGCTGATTGATCAGTTAATAGATGTGCATACTTACATTGCTCCAGCTAGACCAATGTAATTATGCAATAAAAATCATACCTAGAGTTCAGCTTTAAAGTGGTTGTAAACCCTTACATATATCAAATGTGACTAGCCTCAGGTCCTACAGGAGGGATACTCCCATGAACACTGACTGTAGTGGAAGGAAAGAAAATAGCATAATCTATGGCCTGCCCTAAGCCTGGTACACACTAGGATTTTTTTTTTTTTCTGTTCAACCCAGAGGATTGAACGAAAAAAAAACCTATTAGCTCTGGTCGGAGCCGGTGTACTAACGGTCTGACGTTAGTACATCAATTTCCCGCGCTGAGCCTTTGTGTTCTGGCAGGGGGATACCCCCCTGCCAGAACACTCTGATCAGTGCTCTCAGTCATTGGCTAAGAGTGCAGATTGAGAGTTGGTCGGCTGCTGGTTTTCCAGCATGCTCATTTGACAGAAGCCAGCCAAAAAGCCGCCTTCTGTTGGATTGGCTGCCATACACACGGGCCAAATGTCGGCTGGTTGGATGAAAATAGTTACTTAACTGTGTTTTCCCCTTTTATACAAAAGGTGGAAGGTCTGTTCACGTTACCCACAACTGTCTTCCCACTAGGAACCTTTGACGTTGGTTAATTTAAGAGCACCACTAAATACGGATGAGAAAATGTAACCAGATTCAAATCATAGGGGTTTGTTGACTATTGTGTGACGTCACAAAATTCCAAATTTTAATCTAACTCCATTGAAGTCTAAAGGGGTGACTCTTGATAATTGTTTTTAGCCAGTTTTAAGGTGAAAAGGCTATAAATTGTCAATAAAGAGTATGGAGATCTGGGTACTGCCATGGGGGAAATGTATCAATGCCAAAACAAAATCTTAAATAACACTGTACAGCTGTAAGAGAAGTCTCTTTTTAAAGCAACTTTGAGGGTTACATGGAAAATACATCAACACTTTAAATTACATGCTTATAAGCAGTATTAAAACAAAAACAATTATTTTTTACATTGCAGCTTATCAATCCTTATGGTGGCTGCATTCTATAATCACATGTTTTGTATGTGTAATTATATAAAGCCTGGCTTAAATACAGCAGCAACACCCCAAGCTGATTCATTTTATTTGGTAAAAATAAAAAAATAGTTTTTTTTATTAGGTAATTTTGGCTCTGACACCTTATTGTTTTTTTATCCAGCGGTAATAGGCTGGAACTGTTGAAAGTAGCAGCCATAACAATTGTAAAAGGTATAGGAAAGTTTACTCTTAAAAAAATAAACTAAAGCTAAAGCCCTTAACTTTGTGCAATTTGGCCAGTTGGCATAACAGTTTCCTGGTACCACACTACATTGTCTTAAAAGTTTAATAAAAAATCCAAACTCCACACCACAGAGCTTGGTGGGAGAGGCGCCCCAATGAGATAAGTGGTCTGCAAAAAGGTTGCATACCTCCTCTTCTCTTTTCCTATCTCCCCTCCCCCACAACATTTTCTTGCTGCAACTGCTGAAACATCTACATCTTCTAGTGACAGTGAGGGAAATCTCAGAGGCTTTGGATATGCGACATGAAGTTGGGAAGAGTCAGGGGGTCACACTGAGCAGAGTCAATTGTGGAGGCTTGAATCTCTGCAAAATTCTATGATGTAACCCCCTATAACTCCCAAGTTCCTTAGAAACTGCAGTTTCACTTTCACCCAAGTGCTACAAAGCATATACAATTGTAGCGATACTGCCGAAGGAGCTGCTTTTGTTTATTCAGTACGTTACTCCGTCTCGTAGGCTGGGTTCACATTGGTCCGACAAACGCTCCGACATTGGGAGCTCATGTCGCATGACGTGTGAAATTTAATGTTTCCCTATGGGAGCCGTCCTAACTGGTCCGACACAAGTCGTTCCGACTTTAGAAATGCTCCCTGTACTACTTTGGTCCGACTTTGATCCTACTTCAGCCTATTGACTATCATTGAAGTCGGATCAAAGTCGGATTGCCGTCTCGCATGATCCGACTTCGGCACGCGACTTGTGCTCAGATCATCTTGAGGGGGAACTCCGCGCCAAATTTTAGATAAAAATCCGGCATGGGTTCCCCCTCCAAGAGCATACCAGGCCCTTGGGTCTGGTATGGAACTTGAGGGGAACCCCCTACGCCGAAAAAGCGGCGTGGGGGTCCCCCCAATCCATACCAGACCCTTATCCGAGCACGCAGCCCGGCCGGACAGGAATGGGGGTGGGGACGAGCGAGCGCCCCCCCCCCTCCTGAACCGTACCAGGCCGCATGCCCTCAACATGGGGGGTTGTTGCCTTGGGGGAGGGGGGCGCGCTGCGGCCCCCCCACCCCAAAGCACCTTGTCCCCATGTCGATCGCTCGTCCCCACCCCCATTCCTGTCCGGCCGGGCTGCGTGCTCGGATAAGGGTCTGGTATGGATTGGGGGCGACCCCCCACGCCGTTTTTTCGGCGTAGGGGGTTCCCCTCAAGGTCCATACCAGACCCAAGGGCCTGGTATGCCTCTGGAGGGGGAACCCATGCCGGTTTTTTATTTAAAATTTGGCGCGGAGTTCCCCCCTAAAGATTCATACCAAACACAGTGCCGGCATTGGCGGGGATCCAAGTCGGATCCCCGTTCATTGAAAGTCGGACACATGCCGGCTTCATGTCGCAGGGCAAAGTCGGATCCAAAGTAGGACGGCTGTCGTGTCGCACCAGTGTGAACCCAGCCTCAACCCCAAATAACTGTCCCAGCCCCTCTGGCACACCTAGCAATGTGATTAATGGAATAACACAGTAATACTTATAACACACAGACACAGTTCTGCTCCCTCAGGTTTACTTGGACAAGAGAAAGGGTTTAAAGTGATATTAGTCAGTCAAGTCTTGTATAGGTAGCCAAGACTTGGTTGAAACTATTTCTGTTGAAGCAATAAATGGCAATTAGCAACAACAAAAGTAACACTAGTGAGTACAGTGTTAGACAGTAATAAACAAACCTTTAAGCAAGCTAATGATAATTGTAGATATTAATATCACTAAAGGGGAACCCCGGGCCAGCCTATAATACCTCAAAGTCTATTGGGAATAATACACTATAGGTATCAGTAGCATGTCCCGTTTAAGAGCAGTAAATAACAGTGTCCTAAAAGTGAGGCCTCACACTATCATCACCGGCACGTTGGAGCTCTAAGAACAATGGTCCCTTGATGCAACAGAGTGATAAGGAACAGGGTAAGATAGCTGTCTTGTGATATAACACTCCTCTATGCGATCCCGGTAACAGATTTCTGGGTATGGTGTTTAAATGTGGAATTTATGAAAGGCAATGAGATTCCTGGGCAAGAGCCCCTCACCAATCCTGTACCCATTCAGCGATCCTCTGAAGGACAAGCAAGTAATTCTCCTAATCGCAGATGTGTTTGCAATGGCATTCAATCTGCTGACCTGGTGAATTGGCCGATTCTGTGGCATTCAGCGTTGCTGCAGAGCGTCCTTCTGGAAGCAGGTGGCATCCTGACCCTCTGGATTGGAGCTGTAGGCTGTGTGCCCCTTGGTAGGCCACAATCCCTTCACACAGCAACAGGATGGTGTTTTCACAATGGGATCCAGGAAACAAGACGCCTTGGCCTAATCCGCCCTGTACTTTTATAGTCTCTCCCACAATTCTCTTGACTCTGCAGTGTTGCCTGGGATTTGCGGTCCTGTCACCTTAAAAGTCAGTCAGGCTGCTTTGTGCTGGGACTTCTTATCCCACAGCTCTCTTCTGCAAACAACCTTTTTACTGTTTTTTGCCATATTTCATAATGGTTTCAGGATCTCCTCTGAAAAACAAAGTGTATTTAATCCTGTGATTCCTGAAAGAAGTTTTTTTTTTATACCCTAGCAGCCAGGCCTGGCAAGCAGCACTCAAAAGCAACTCCTGAAGCAATGATTGCTGACTATATTGAGAGCCACTCAGACTCAGCCATCCACTAGCTGCCTTAACTAATTTTTCATGTTTTTTTTATTTTTATGCTATTTACAGATTAACGTTTTTTATAATTTTCAATTTTCTGTTTTTTTCAAGTTTTAAAAATTAATTTAGATTTTTTTTTCCTTATAAGGCCATCCCTGTCAAGCAAACATGGGCAGGGACAGTAGAGCTGTAACAGAAAAGTTTGTTCATGGACATACAACTAGCTAGAGGTGGCCCAGTATGCCCTTGAGGTACTAGTCTGCCCTGCTGGATATGTCATGTTAGAGTCTTTAGTGTAGTCGAAAAGTGTGTGTGTGTGTGTGTGTGTGTGTGTGTGTGGGGGGGCTGGGGTGTGGCTGAGAAGCTAGATTTTAATAACCTGAGGTGAGGGAGTGCAATGGTTAGGGTCACAGTGTTTGTTATTTCCTTTTTATTCACAAAGGATGTAGTAGTGTTGCAACAAGAAAGACAGTTCTTAAATGGACTGTCATCAACACCTGCATAGTGTGCTAACCACTCCAAGCTAAAAGTTATAATTTAAAAATGGCCATAGATTGGTCACTGGGTTGAACAAAAAAAAACTGACCAGGGTCAGACATCGGTGAGCGACCTGGAGATCCGGGTTACCCAGATTGAGCGGGCTAATTCACTCTGCCAGGACCAGCTGGCGGAGGTGCAGCTTCACACGGAGGACCTGGAGAACTGGAGCCGCCGGAACAACTTACGAATCTGGGCGACTGGCTCTGAGTACCTACCAGAGACTGTTCGGGCAATCCTGCATGCCATCTTGGACTCTTGGAGTTTGACAGGGTACACAGGGCGCTTGGACCTAAACCGGTGGAACAGGATCGTCCTCGGGATGTGATCTGCCGCCTACTTCGATATACCCAGAAGGAGCTGATCCTGAAAGCTGCCTGGCAAAAGGGCCCAATCGATTTTGATGGAGCGACGATATGCATATTCCCAGAGATACATCCAGAGATGTATCTCGAGCAACCCTGCAGAGGAGAGCAATGCTGAAGTCCTTGTTGGAGACCCTACGCCATGCGGAACTGCAGTACCGTTGGGGTGGGGTTTCCTCTCCAGCTGATCGTCCGCAAAGACAGCACCTCATTCACACTAAGGCGGCACGCAGATCTCCTGAATCTGTTTGGGTTTCTGGGGATGGAGGCAATTCCACTGCAAGACTGGCTGAGCCCACTACCCAGGAGAGACCCTCATGGGCAATACACCAGAGACTGCCACACCGCTCCTCAAGATGCTGATGGGGTGATCCCACGATCCTGAACCGTGATCCCATGGGGGACCGCTTGTGAGTAGCTGATAAACTGTACTGTCTACAGCTTGACCTTATGGGTCGTTTTGCCTACCCGATGTGACTCGGGCTCTTACGTGACACCCCCCCCCCACTTGTCACCATTCAGGATTCTATTTGACCCCCGTTTGATCCCCCCTCCCCCGTCACCACACCGGACTGTATTGGTGCCCCTGTTTATTCCCCTCACTCCACTCCTTGGATGTATTAACAGCCCTCGGGGATCTTATCCTGCACTGTTCACTGGACTGCACAAAGTAAACTTTCCTACTGGCTGATTGGAGTGACTCAGCACCCTAAGACTGCCACTTTGCTATGCTATGCTATTGATATTTGCTATGCTATTGTTATAGCGGGTGGAACGGAGTGTCTAACCCTCCTAAGGCCCCTTGTTATCTCAGTGTGTGGTGGGTGGGGGAGGAGTGGGGTTTGTTGGGTGGCTGTGTGCGTAGAGATTTTGTCATGGGGGGTGTTGTTTCTATTTCTTCCATGGCCAGCCGGTCCAGCTTTCGTTATTTGCTGAGCCTATGTACAAGGGGTGGCGAAGAGAAATCCGAGCGGCCTCTATAACAATATTGGAGCTGCAGTCTCAGTGTGTATCTCGGCCACTTCACCCCTCCTTCCCCGGGTAATGCACAGGATAACCGTGCAACTCCTACTGCCCCCCTCCTTTCCTCCTATCTTTCCCCTTGCCTCTCTTCCTCCCCTCCCTTCCCCCTCTCCCTCCCCTCTCTCCCCCCCTTTTATGCCTCTTTTCCTTCTACCCCCTCCCCTCTCCTCCTCCCCCTTCCCTCTCCTCCTCCCTTCCCTTCTCTCTCCTCCTTCCCTCCCTTCCCTCTCCTCCTCACATCTCGCTCTCTTTCCCCCCTTTTCCTTTTTTTTCTCCCCCTCCTTCCTTCCTTCCCTTCCCCCCTCCATCTCCTTTCCCCCTACTGGTGCTCAGTCTAATGCTTACTTCTCCTCTATCTTCCACCACAAGAGCTGGGCTGGACGGACTTACCACCTTTGGGATGTGACCTGGGGCGGCAAGTAGACATATGCAACTTGTTTTGTAACTAATCGAAATTCGGCCGAATTTTGAATCTTTCGGACATTCGGATGCATCCGAACAAAAAATGTACGAATTTCAACTAATACGAAAGAAATAACAGCGAATATAACAAATGAATTTGACATGATTCGGTAATTTGTTAAGGATCTAATGAAACAAAAGGTCAACTCAAAGTAAATCTTACAGTCAAATCAGCGGATCAATTTTGTGCTGGAGGTTGGATTACTGGCAAAGTACATTCCTGAGAACTGAGTGAGAAGGGTGTTGTATTGTATTTGAGCAGAGGAGAAGAGATATTGTCATTGTGTGTGTTAACAGATTAAATAAACAAACGACTTTCCAAACTACGAATTATTATCACGAATATATATACATACATAAATATCGAAGTTCAACAAATACGAAAGAAATCATAGCGAATATAACAAATTAATTTCAACATGATTCGAGATTCAGTATAATAAATATCGTAACTCTACAGAAATAACAGATTATCCAAAAACGAATTAACGTAACATAATGAATATAACAGAACGAAATTATGTATTTTATGAATGACAACGAACTGAAACTAAACAAAAATTTCCATTGTGCACAAGTTTAGCGGCAAGGGTTTATTTGCCTAGACAAGCTGTATACTTAGCACTGTTTTTTCATGTTGTTCCTTACAGGGGGTCTGCCCCCCCACCACTATCTCCCTCTCCCAGACTCGTATAGGAGGGATATCCTAGTTGATCCCCTGTTGTTGGTACTGTTATTTTAAATGTTGAGTGAAGAGATGCTTACAGGCCAGGCCACACTGAGCGCCGGTACATTTATCCCAGGCCGTGACATATGCGTGGCCAGGCTTGTCAGACAAATGTAATTGTTCTTTCTTTTCTCTACATGGTTTTAAAGTATTATTGTAGCTTGGGTTGGGATAGGGAGCTCCTGATCCCTGCTGTGTACAACCACTTTCCCCACGTAGGGTTGCACCCCGTCAGTGACTCAGCCTGTGAGCTACTGGGGTGCTTTGAGAAGGTGTCTCATCCACGCTTTGGGCGTGCTAATATTCTGTAATTTCCTTTTCTTTCTATCTTCACCCTCTACTCTCCTTCCTATCCCCCCCCCGCCTTCCCCTTCTGCCTCCCCCCTTTTTTCTTCTTTTTTTTGTCAGCTGCCGCCAGTCCCTGAAATGACCGCTGGTAAACCTGCGCTTCTTCGTTTTGACTCCATTAATGTGAAGGGGTTGAATACCCCAGAGTAACGATCTATGGTGCTTTCCAACTTGAAACATATAACGACAAATGTATGCTTCCTCCAGGAGACTCAATTTCGTGCTGATATACTACAGAGACTCTGTGATCGCTTTTTCCCAACGGCATACCATGGCTGCTCTTCTGATTCTAAGTCAAAGGGTGTGAGCATCCTGGTTTGTAGCACAACTCCTTGGTTGGTGTGGGATCAGTGGAATGATGCTATTTGTGAAGGGCATCCTTAGTCACCCTGGTGAACCTCTACCTCCGTAACTCGAATAAGATTGACTTTTTAGAATCCATTTTGACCAAATTAGGTGATTTCACACAGGGAGCAGTGATCCTGGGGGGAAACTTGAACTTTACCACGAATCCGACACTGGAAGCGTCCAGGTGTGCGCCTCAGATCTCGTACGCAGCGCTGAAATGTCTAAAAAAGAATTTCTAAGCCTTTCATCTATAGATGTCTGGAGGGTTCTGAACCCGACTCAAGATTACACATTCTACTCGCATTCACACGATTCGTACACAAGAATTGATCTCTTCATGATGCCACAATCACTTCTGTCCAGGGTAGTGTCAGCCTCAATCGCTCCATTACTTTCTTGGACCATGCTCCGGTCTTTGTGGACATTGACTTGCTGTCTCCCATGCCCAAGCAGTGGATCTGGAAGCTTAATGACTCCCTGATTCAGACCCCTGAGGCCATAGAGGAGGTGTCCAGGAAAATTAGAAATTTCTTCTCTTCCAAAGTGGACCCAGATAGTGCTCCCTTTATGGTCTGGGAGGCTCACAAAATGGGGATCTTGATCAAGATTGGATCCTGACTTAAGAAAGCGAGGACTCAGCAAACTGTTGACCTACTGGCTAAGATTAGGTCCCTGGAGACCATTCAAAAAAGATCGTTAGCTGCCCAGGCACTGACGGACCTTACGAATCTGAGAAATCAGCTGCGTTCCCTGGCTTTAGTAAAGGCTAAGTGTCACGACTAATACTCACCGAGGCCAAGATGCCGAGAGCGGCTCGCCCTTACGACCACGCGCACCCAGACCCCTGGAGTTGATACAGAGTAAAGTCCGTTAAGCAGGCAGAGGTCAGAACCGGGTTATCAGGCAGAGCAAAGTCCGTTAAGCAGGCAGAGGTCAGAACCGGGTTATCAGGCAGAGCAAAGTCCGTTAAGCAGGCAGAGGTCAGAACCAGGTAATCAGGCAGAGCAAAGTCCGTTAAGCAGGCAGAGGTCAGAACCAGGTTATCAGGCAGAGCAAAGTCCGTTAAGCAGGCAGAGGTCAGAACCGGGTTATCAGGCAGAGCAAGATCCGTTTAACTAGCAGAGGTCAGAACCGGGTAGACAGGCAGAGCAAGGTCCGTTTAACTAGCAGAGGTCAGAGGGGTATCAGGCAGACAGCGGTATCCATATTCATAAACCAGAGGTTCAGCACAGGTAACAGTAGGTAGACCAGGATTGCAGAGGTACAGGAGACAGGGGAAGCTGACGACGAACCAGCAACCCGACTGGGCGCTGGAGTCGTCAGAAGTAGCCCCCCTGGCGAGCACGTCAGCGTGACGCGCTACTGGGTACCCACACGGGCGACGGCGCGCACACGGGGACCGCCGTGCACCCGCACGCGCCGCACCATCGGGCCACGGATGGGTGTGCGGCGAAGCGCCAGTCCACTGTGCATGAGCCCCGGAGCCCGGCGAACGTAGGCGACTGGAGTCTCCTGACACTAAGGCCGTAATTGCTAAATGCAAACGAACATTCTACGAACACAGCAACAAGTGTGGCAAGCTTTTAGCGAGGACCCTGAGAACACAACAAGCCCAAGCATTTATCCCCGAACTTCTTAGTGAGAGTAATACTAAGGTGAATGCCACGGAAAAAAATGCTGATCAGTTCCGCAAGTACCACACCTCTCCTTACAATCTTCCGCGCCTGTTCTCTGACAGGGAGAAATCTTCGGAACACAGAGTCATATGGGACTACTTACAAAAATTGGAACTGCCTCGGCTGTCTGATGAAGCTGTGGCAGCACTAGAGGCCCCTCTTTCCAACGTGGAGGTGGCCCCGGTGATGGCTCGAATGCAACCCAGTAAGGCCCCCGGGCCCAGATGTGTACTCCCTCTTGTACTACAAGACTTTTGGGAAACTCTTGACTCCACATTTCCTTATGGAGTACAATGCTGCTGGAGAGGAGGTTATTACCCTGGAAGACACGCTGCAAGCATACATCACGGTGATCCCAAAGGAGGGTAGAGATCCTCTCCTTTGCCAAAACTATCGGCCGATATCACTCCTTAACGTGGATCTTAAAATTTTCACCAAAGACCTATTGATGCGTCTAATGGACCTGATCCCTCAACTAGTCCACTCCGACCATTTGGGGTTCATCTCCATGAGGGAGGCACAAGACAACACTACAAAGGCAATTAACCTGATTCATGCTACTCAAAGGAGGGGGACCCCTATGTTGCTTCTGACGACTGATGCCGAAAACGCGTTCGATAGGGTGAACTGGTCCTTACTATTTGAGACCCTTCGATGCGTGGTGCTAGGACACCGAACGATATACTGGGTTCAAGCCATCTACTACCGCCCATCAGCCCAAGTGAAGGTGAATGGTAACCTCTCCTCATCCTTCAGAATAGTTAATGGGATGAGACAGGGTTGCTCCCTGTCTCCCTTAATATTTATCCTGACGCTCGAGCCCTTTCTGCGCTTAGTTAGAGATAATCCCGACATCACGGGCCTCCGCTTAGATGCTACGCTTTCCCCGAAAATCGCTGCATTCGGTGACGATCTCCTATTCTTAGTGACTAACCCTCTGGTTTCTATCCCCAACCTGCTGCAGGAATTGAAGACGTATGGGGCATTATCCTTCTAAATCAATTTCCAGAAATTAGAGGCACTGAACATCTCCATGCCAGCCCCTCTGGCCATGTTACTTCGGTCAGATTTCACTTTCAAATGGGCAATGTCACACATCAAATATCTGGGCATCCAGTAGGACAGAAGACATATTCCCCCTCAATTTTCCTCTCCTGCTGATGGCCATTAAATCGGACCTTCAGTCCTGGCAGCACGGATTGTTTTCCTTGTTTTCGGTGTGGAATTGTAAAAATGAACATAATGCCCCGGTTGTTAGACCATCTTCAGTCCCTCCCCATCTGGATCCCGAGTTCCTATATCAGGGCATTGAACCGCACTGTATACTTCCTATGGGCCCAGAAACCCCCGCGGGTGGCCCAGGCTATTCTGCGACTGCCAAAAGTGTTGGGTGGCATGGCTTTACCTGATGTCAACCTTTATCATATGGCCTGTCATCTGACACGAATCCTGGACTGGTGCTGCCATGGTCCTTTGGAACAGTGGATCCAGGTGGAGGGGCTCCTGTCTGGGACCCGGCTGGACGTGTTGCCTTGGTGCCATTCGAATCTATCATGCCGGATATTAGACCACCCCACTGTAGGTGAAACGTGGCGGATTGCTCAAAAAGCTCTTTGCGACTTTTCCATAGCACCCATTCCTTCGCCGCTCACCCCTGTTGTGGGAACCCTGTCTTCAGCCCGGGACTCAGTGACCCTAGATTTCAAGATTTGAAGGAGACTGAATGATCTCAGGTCCGGCACTTCCTCACAAACGGACAATGGATGACCAGGCAACAAATCATGGATGACCCATCTTTAGCGGGCCTCTCCTTCTAACAAAAACTACAGTTGGCCCATTTCATTGGCACGTTACCTCCCCAGAACCCTACACGAGAAGCCTTACTTCCTTCGAGTTATTGTGTCTACAACGGTCCCCTATGCGTCACGTAGTATCCCAGACTTACCAGTTGCTCCTAACACCACACCCGAATTTCAGACCTTCCTATAGATCTAAGTGGGAGCAGGACTTGGGTCTTCAGTTCACGGAAAGGCAAGTAGAGAGCCCTCTTCTCTTGTAAGATCTCTGTTTGTGCTAACCACCAGGAAGCAGGATACAAGGTGCTTACAAGGTGGTACTATACGCCAGTAAGGATCCACAAGATGTTCCCCCACAGATCTATGCTGAAGGTGTGGGGAGGAACCCGGTTCTCTCCTACACATCTTCTGGACCTGTCGCCTTTTGCTGCCTTACTGGACTGAGATTCACCGCATTGTTCAGAAATTTGCAAATTGCAAGCTACCTAGGACCCTGCGTTCTTCCTCCTTCACCACCACAAAATTCCAAGCAAGATCTATACAAAATCCATCTTGCCTCTCCTGCTCACAGCAGCAAAGAGCTGCATCCCACTGTGCTGAAAGCAGACACAGCCACCAGCGGTTGCCGTCTGGTTGAAAAAAGTAGCCAAGATCAATGCAATGGAGGACCTGATGGCCATGGATAGGGGCCTCAGGGAGAAATTTCTCAAGAAGTGGTTTTATTGGCACAAATTTGCCTATTCTGAGGAGCATGCAGATTTAGTGACTTAACTCCCCTGGGAGATGGGACTAATGGATAGGCTCCCCAGATGTGGATGGAGTTGCTGGCTGGTGGTTGACCCCCCCTCCCCCCTTCCATCCCTCTTTTTCTTACCCCCTCTTTTTCATTACTTTCGCTATTGCTCTCCTTGCTGCTTGGCCCTCTTGGTCTTGCATGCTCTCTCAATCCTTTTTTTAAACAAAATAAATTAAAACGGTGTTAAAAATTAAAAACTGGGGGGTTGGGGGGTATGGAGACTTCCTAGTCCGTGAATCCCACTGTCTGAAACACATGTCATATGTTTATCTAATGATGACACTGTGATGACCAGGCATGTGGCCTTATAGGTGGAGATGATCCACTGTAGGTTCAACAATGTTGATGTTTCTGTATAACCGTATGCCTTATTGAAATAAAGAATTGAAAAAAAAAACGGACCCAATTCCCGCATAGCCTGCAGCGCTGACCATTAAGAAATTTTTCAGCAGGACGCTTGTGCAGAAGTCGAATGGGAGATTGCTTTCTGTACAACCACAGTACCCAGACAGGTAGATAAAGTTCTGTACAACCAGTGCTCATACATGGACTGAAAATTTCACTGCAAAAGTGGGAAAACACTTTAAAGGACAAGTGCACTAGTACAGTTATACTTATTACCATCAAACACCCTCTCCCAGCACCCCCTTTGAAGTCTTTGAAGTTTAGCTAAATGTAGAGATTAAACCTGGTACACGCTGCTATTTTTTTTTTCGTTCAACCCAGCAGGCTAAAAAAAAACAAAAAAACTGACAACTCAGGTCAGAGCCGCTGCACTAACTCTGCAATGCTAGTACAGCAATCTCCTTTGCTGTGTTATTGTGTTCTGACAGGGGGCACCCCTCCCCGACAGGGCTTTACTCACTAGGGGAAACTCTCATTGGCTCATTGCTGTCACTCCCCTTCTGCTTAATACTTAATAAATGATAGGATTCAGCTACACGTGCAGTGTGCTGTATTCAAAGAGTCAAATGACTTATAGACTTGCATTGTAAGAAGGAGCAGTGAAGCACAACCAGTATGTAGCTTTGCAAAGCAGAACCTGCATATGTGATGAGCAAATATGGCTGCTCTTGTGTACATATACAATATACAAGCTATAAATAGAAACAAGGTTTTTTAACCCACATTATTATGATTATTAATATTAACCCAACGTCTTTTACATGTTTCAAAAAAACATTCCAACAACTGGGCATTCCCTTAAATCTCATATGATCAAAATGAAAGAGGTCACAGTGAACACACTGTCCAATAACCCAAGTTATATTTGCACAACTACGTAAGAAAACAGGTTTCTTCCTTCCATAAGATCAATATTTCCATCTCTCAAAAGGCAGTTTGCTACATGTGAAATATCAAGAATCTGCATACAGGTCTAAAATGTTTGATACCTTGCAAGATAAAGCTTGGGGTCTGTAAAATTGCAGATAACTACTCAGTTGTGAAGACCTGTATGCATTTAGCAAGTATAATTTACTGCTGAAATCTTCAGGTCACTAATTCCCAGCTATGATCTTCACACACTTACCAGCTGGCAGCATCTCAAAAGGATAGAAAACCATTATACCATACTGTGCTATGGTCAGAGTTTAATGTGCCTTAAAAATGAAATACATGTGCTTATTTCAATTTATGGAAGTGATATAAAAATACAGGCTACTAAAAACTGCACTGTGCTGTCAATGAGTAAAATGATGTTCTGTTCCAGTGTGGGTGAATAAACCATTAATTGTAAGAAAACAGGAGCATATAATGAGACTGGAGCCCTTATGACAAGAGGGACAGAAACAGTTTTCACATCAAAGGACAATATGAGGTGGAAAGCAGTTTATCCAGACGTGTGAAATTGTTTAGCTCTAATGGGAAATACATTTTTACATTTTCTGTCTCAATGTGCTATCACATATGAAACACATCACTCAATGAATCATACCAATTTGTGAAGCCTTTTTCTTCTTTTCCCAGAAGAGCTGAGATTTCCTATTTCCTCCTTGCCATATGGTCGGAAAACGATGCCGAGCTGACAATGTTAGGACAACCTACTCATGCCATGCAACTGACCTGGTAATCGGCAATTGCATATACAGTACAGTATACAAAGCAGAGGAGCCCTTTTGATGAACACAACTCCATCATATCTAATATAGAATCTTTTAAATGTCTACTTAGTACTTTTGAAAAATGGGCATCTATTTACTCTTTTTAAAAGTAAGATGCACTATAGTTAATACTTTACTGTCAAAAAATATATTTACAATATTTTCATCAATAATCCTATTAAAGGACAAAACAGCATATTTCAAAATTGAAATGTTGCTTTATCCCATATAGAAGGAAATATGAGCTGGACAGTATAGAGAAATAATTATTTTTAAATCCTGTGAGGGCCCTGTTAAAGTTACACCTTCTCTTTGCTCTGTTGTGCTTGGATACCCTGAGTTCAGGGCCCTGTTACAGTTACACATGCCCTTTCCACTGCTGTGCTTGGGCCCCCTAAATTCAGGACCTTGTTACCATTATACTTTCCCTTGCTTGCTTGGATTCCCTAAATTTAGGACCTTGTTATGGTTACACCTTCCCCTCCCCATGCTTTGTTTGGGTTCCCTGAACTCAGGGCCCTGTTACAGTTACACTTTCTCATTCCCCTGTTGTGCTTGGTTCCCCCTGATTTAATTGCCTTGTTACAGTTGCACCTCCTCTTTTCGTTGTTGTACTTGGTCCCCCCTGATTTCATTGCCTTGTTACAGTTGCACCTTCTCCTTTTGTTGTTGTGCTTAGTTCCCCCAGTTCAAATCTTTGTTACAGTTACACCTTCTCTTTCCACTTTTGTGCTATGTTCTTCTGAGTTCTTTGCCCTTTAACAGTTACATCTTCCCTTCTCCTGTTGCTCTTGGGTCCTCAAAGTTCATGGTCCCTGTTACATTGACACTTTCTTTGTTCTCCTTTCCAAAAGAAACACTTCCTTAAAGGTAAGTATAAACTTTTAAGGTTATGTTATAGTTAGAATGAGATTTAATAAGTGGGGTTAAATTTAAGTAATATAAAAGGTATTTTTTTAACAAATATGTTATATTTACCTTCTCTGCTCTGGCTCCCGCTGTTTTGTCTGAGCCAATGAGGAGCGAGAGAGCCGAGAGGGCTACTGCTGTCATGCACATCTCTGGATTGAGATGGGCTCAGGTGAGTATTTAGGGGAGGCTGCAGTGGTTTTGTACAGAGCAGCCCTGTACCTCCTCTTTTCGGGTCTCCCGCCAGCGCTCCTGGATCCTTCCCCCTGCTGAGTGTCTTCATAGCAAGCAGCTTGCTATGGGGGCACTTGTACATGTTCAATCCCATCCCATCCATCAGACACAGAAAGGGGCCTGGCTCTGCTTCCCTTCCCCGCTTCCTCATCACTGGCTCTGATTGACAGCAGCTGGAGCCAATGGCTCCCTCTGTTACATGCCAATGAGGAGCGAGAGAGCTGAGAGAGCTGAGAAAGCTATGGCTCTCATGCACATCTCTGGATCGAGATGGGGTTCAGGTGAGTATTTAGGGGAGGCTGCTGGGGATGCGGCACACAGAAGGTTTTTTACCTTATTGCATAGAGTACAGTAAGGTAAAAAACCTTCAGCCTTTATAACCACTTTTAAGTGTGACAGTTAGATGGATAGGATTAAGTAGTTTTTTCAAGTGTAGGTCAAAGTAGTTACGGAAAAGTGTTAGGTATTAAGTATTAAGATGAGATTGAATGTTAGGTATTAATTACAGGTCACGAGCATGGGTTTTCTCTATGAAAAAATGTGCCTTCAAATAGCTTCAGTCTCTGTACACTCCAGGTCCTCAAGTGCATAGCTCTTACTACCGTAGTTTCTGAATGATATTAGAAATTATTAGGCCATTCAACTGTTCAGAATCTACCAAAAGATGAAATATTGATTTTGAGTAGATTGACTCTTCCACACACTACCAGTAAACCTGCAGGGATTGCAAGATAAAAAAACATCTTCTTGCATTAAATTGAAGCTAATTAGTATTCAACCAACTACAAAAAGGAGCTACTAAAATTAAATGTATATCATATATATGGTACTTTTTTTCTGTCATCGCCATCCTCATCACATTTGTTTAGTATTTCATTCACAGACTTCTTATACAGGAGTACTCTGATATAAAGGAAGGCTGATAGAGCTCACAATTCAGTCTATAATTGGAATAGAACAAGAAACAATAACAACATTTAGGAATCACTTGAATTCCAAATGTTTATCATCACAGTAGGTCTAAGAAGATTAATTCTGCCTAGTAATTGCGCAACGGAAAATGATTAATTTCTATTGGTATATTAATAGAACATTCATGGGGATGATTGATTTTTAAATCACATAGTTTTTTTTTTTAACACAAGCATTCCACAACAGTAGAAAGTAGGAAATATTTGAAAGATATTGGACTTTATGGGTGCATAGCGACAAGATATTGAATCAACAATATGTTAAAAAATATATACAAATTTTATTAAATGAACTATGTCATAAAATTAATACATACAATATAATCATAGCCATAGGTGTGTGCAAAACATCCTATTAGTGACAATGATTTACTGTAAACACGTTCATGTTTTTTACATGTTTCGCCATATGGCTTCTTCAGGAAAGAACGTGGTGGTTCGTTTGTTTAACCTGCTCAGATCCGGGCCATTGCCAAATGACGGCAACAGCGCGGATCTGAAAAACCGGGACGACGTCCATTGACGTCCTCCCCTTTCCTCATTCCCAGCGCGCTCTCGTGAGCGCGCCTCGGGGAAAATCTGTGTTGGCCGTGTCCCTTGGACACAGCCAATCACAGATCGCTGTAAACGGCCAATCACAGCGGCCGTTTACAGCGCGATCGCCGCCTCCAATGAGAGATGATCTAAAAGGTAAACAATTGAGATCATCTCTCATTGCCGGCTCTCTCTCTCCTCACACAGAGACAGCGTGTGAGGAGAGAGAGATTCTGTGAGTAGTAAAACAGCAAAGTGTGCCCAAAAAGTGCCCAACAGTGCCCACAGTGACACCAATATAGTGCCATCTGTGCCCACCTGTGCACATCAGTGCCCACTTGTGCCATCAGTGCATCATCAGTGCCCATCTGTGCCCATCTGTGCCCGTCTGTGCCCATCAGTGCCCATCAGTGCCCGTCTGTGCCCATCAGTGCCCGTCTGTGCCCATCAGTGCCCGTCTGTGCCCATCAGTGCCCGTCTGTGCAGTGCGCATCTGTGCAATCAGTGCGCATCTGTGCCAACTCATCAGTGCCCATCTGTGCCAACTCATCAGTGCCCATCTGTGCCATCTCCTCAGTGCCCATCTGTGCCATCTCCTCAGTGCCCATCTGTGCCACCTCATCAGTGCCCATCTGTACCAATCAGTGCCCATCTGTCGCTTCAGTGCACATCTGTGCTGCCTTATCAGTGCCCATCTGTGCTGCCTTATCAGTGCCCATCTGTGCCGCTTCATCAGTGCCCATCTGTGCCGCTTCATCAGTGCCCATCTGTGCCACCTCACCTGTGCCACATCAGTGCATATCTGTGCCCACCTGTGCCACCTCATTAGTGTAAATCTGTGCACATCTGTGCTGCTTCCTCAGTGCTCATCTGCTGCCTCAGTGCCCATTTGTGCCGCCTCATCAGTGCCCATCAGTGCCCATCTGTGCCGCCTCATCAGTGCCTATCTGTGCGATCAGTGCTCACCTGTGCCGCCTCATCAGTGCACATCTGTGCCATCAATTAGTGCCACCTCATCAGTGCAGGCTTAGCACACAGCTGTGCAATCTCATAAACCACCAGCAGCCATGTCCAAAAAAAGCTTTTCCGCCGAGGAGGCATACCAAATTCTTTCTACGGCCGACGAGAGCAACGCGGAGCTCTCTTTTTCAGATTCCCTCTCCAATTCGGATTCTGACGTAAATTACGAGCCAGTCCTCAGTAGTGAAACACTTACAGACTCGGAGGAAGAAACTCGGCCCGCCAAACGAAGGCGTTCTAGTGAGGAGGCAGTGGCATCCACCAGCACCGCAGTGGCATCCGCCAGCACCGCAGTGGCATCCGCCAGCACCGCAGTGGCATCCGCCAGCATCGCAGTGGCATCCACTAGCACTGCAGTGCCATCCACTAGCACCGCAGTGCCTCGGCAAGAAAGGCCAAGTACCAGTGGGGTGTCACCCCAGCCCCAAAGGGTTAGGTCCCATGCCAGCCTTCCCTTTGCACTTCAGAACCCCTTGTGGCTTCCTCCCAATTCAGGAGAAGCTAGCGTTCCCCCTTTCACGGCCCAGCCAGGAGTCCAGGTGGATACAGGGAATTTCACCCCAATTAATTTTTTTAATTTAATTTTTACGGAGGACATGTTGGCGTCAATTGTGGCCCAGTCCAACCTGTATGCACAGCAATTTATTTTGCAAAATCCCACATCATATTATGCCCGTCCCTTTGAGTGGAGAGACCTGACAGTGGAGGAGTTCAAGGTTTTTTTGGGCCTCACATTGAATATGGGACTCACTCAAAAAAACGAATTCCGTTCCTATTGGTCAACCCACCCCCTCCACCACATGCCGCTCTTCTCCGCTGTAATGCCCAGAACCAGGTATCTGATGATAATGAGGTTCCTACATTTCAGCGACAATACCCAGTGCCCTCCCCGAACTGATCCAAATTTTGACAGGCTTTACAAAATTCGCCCAATATTAAATTATTTTTCCGAAGTATTCCCCCAGCTATTCACCCCGGACCAACAAATATGTGTAGATGAGTCCCTTGTGAAATTTAGCGGCAGGCTTAAAATTAAGCAATATATCCCCAGCAAAAGGGCCCGCTATGGGGTGAAGGTGTACAAACTATGTGACCGAGCCACAGGGTACACATATTCCTTCAGGGTGTACGAAGGGAAGGACACCCAGCTGCAGCCTCCTAATTGCCCGGACTACTTGGGAACCAGCGGGAAAGTTGTTTGGGACCTCATATACCCCCTACTCGACAAAGGATACCACCTGTATGTAGATAACTTCTACACTTCTCTTCCCCTGTTCCACAACCTTCATCGGAAGAAGACGCCAGCATGTGGCACCGTGAAAAAAAATCGGAAGGGCTTTCCTCAAAGTCTTGTTAATAAGAAGTTGAGAAAAGGAGAAACGGCATGTCTGCGTAACAAAGAGATTCTGGCAGTGAAGTGGAGGGACAGAAGGGATGTGTATATGTTGTCTTCCATCCACAACAACACCTATGTGGAAATCCCCAGAAGGAATGGCCCCATCCAGAAACCCACATGCATCCATCAATACAATTTGTTTATGGGGGGAGTCGACTTTAACGATCAAATGTTGGAACCATATCTTGCCTCAAGAAGGACATACCACTGGTACAAAAAAGTAGCGATTTATTTTTTTCAATTGGCCATATACAACTACTATATCATTTACTGCAAATCCACCCAAAACCCCCAACGCTTCCTTGGATACCTGGAGGAAATTTACACTGCCCTTATATTCCCGAACGGCCCACCAGTAAACATCCGATCAGATGTTGTTAGTCGACTCTCCGAGCGCCACTTTCCAGATAAACTCCCTCCCAGACCAACAGGCCAAAGACGCCAAAAAAGATGTAAGGTGTGTACCAGAGCAGGAGTCAGAAGAGACACATCTTATTATTGTGCAGAATGTCCTTCCGAACCAGGCCTCTGTATAGGTGAATGCTTCCGCCGTTACCATACTTCACTAAATTATTAGTGAAGTATGGTAACCGTAATCCTCAGTTCCTGCCTTCACACCCCTTATGCCACTGCCTGCTCTGTAACTGACCCTGGCTTGTTATTTGACCACGCTTCTGCCTGCCGATTTTGTACATACCGCTGCCTCATCTGGAACTGACCCTGGACTGTTTTTTCGACCATGCTTCTGCCTAACGATTCTGTACATACCTCTGCCTGATATGGAACTGACCCTGGACTGTTATTCGACCATGCTTCTGCCTAACGATTCTGTACATACCTTTGCCTGATCTGGAACTGACCTTGGACTGTTTGACCATGCCTCTTGCCTGCTTCTTGGACTGATCTTGTACCCTGCAACTGGACTAGTGGGATTCAACACAGGGGTCTCACATATGTGAGGGGCTCCAGAATAGTTTTTCTGGATGAAGAAAACAATTTTCTTTGTTTTCTCATTCCTAGATTAGGGTCTGGAGACTCGGAGGCTTCAAAGAGATTTGGGTGGGAGAAGCCTCTACCCCTGTCCCCATTCTGTCCTGAACGAGGCCCTACTTCTGCCTGCTGCCTGTAGGAGTTACTGCTGTCATGCCTCTGTTTGTCGCACTGACCACAGCACATGGATCTTGTTTCTGCCTACTACCAAGACCAATATTTTGGCACTGCTGACAATCTCTGCCTGCACTGACCCTGCACTGCACTGATCTATGGACAGTATCCCTGCCTGCTGCCTGTACTGACTATGGACAGTATTTCTGCCTACTGCCTGAAAAATTGTGTTCGCTGTTGCTGACCAAGTCCCTGCCTGCTGCCTGGACCAGTGCTATCCTCCTGGGGACAACTATACTACTAAAACCACAGGTAATCTTTTGTTTCTCTTTGCTCTTCATAATGTATTTTGGGGTGTAATTCTTGGTATATGCATGCTATGTGTCCCTGGAACACCTGATGGTGTTCCTTGCATGTTGGATCTCTGTATGTGGCCAGGCTGTGTAAAAGTCTCACACATGTGGTATCGTTTTACTCAGGAGGAGTAGCAGAATGTATTTCGGGGTGTTATTTTTGCTATGTAAATGCTATGTGTTGGAAATATCTTATAAACGGACAACTTTGTGTAAAAAAAAAAATGCGTTTTCATTTTTTTCCACATTTTCCAAAAACTTCTGGAAAAAAATGAACCGTTCAAAAGACTCATTATGCCTCATAGATTATACGTTGGGGTGTTAGCTTTCCAAAATGGGGTCATTTTGTGGGCGTTTCCATTGTCCTGGTGCTCCAGGGCCTTCAAAAGTGTAATAGGTGGGTGAGAAATGAGATGTGTAATTTATGCTCCTAGAACACCTGAAGGTGCTACTTCAATGTTAGGCCTCTGTATGTGGTCAGGCTGTGTAAAAGTCTCACACATGTGGTATCGTTTTACTCAGGAGGAGTAGCAGAATGTATTTCGGGGTGTTATTTTTGCTATGTAAATGCTATGTGTTGGAAATATCTTATAAACGGACAACTTTGTGTAAAAAAAAATGCGTTTTCATTTTTTTCCACATTTTCCAAAAACTTCTGGAAAAAAATGAACCGTTCAAAAGACTCATTATGCCTCATAGATTATACGTTGGGGTGTTAGCTTTCCAAAATGGGGTCATTTTGTGGGCGTTTCCATTGTCCTGGTGCTCTAGGGCCTTCAAAATGTAATAGGTAGTCAACAAGTTAGATGGGTAATTTATGCTCCTTGAACACCTGATGATGCTCCCTGCATGTTGGGCCTCTGTATGTGGCCAGTTAGTGAAAAAGTCCCACACATGTGGTATTGTAATACTCAGGAGGAGTAGCCGAATGTATTTTGTGGTGTCATTTGTGGTATGCACATTCCATGTGAGAGAAATAAGCTATTACAATGACAATTTTCTGAAAAAAATATAAAAAATAAAAAAAAACCTTAATTTGCAAAGAATTGTGGGAAAAAATGACAACTTCAAATAACTCACCATGCCTCTTACTAAATACCCTGGAATGTCTACTTTCCAAAAAGGGGTCATTTGGGGGGCATTTGTACTTTCCTGGCTTGTTATGGTCTCAAGAAAGGAGATGGGCCTCAGTACATCAGGTGTGATCAGATGTGATCATTTTTTTATGATTTGTACCATAGCTTGTAGACTCTATAAATTTCACACAGACCACATAATATCCACTAATTTGGGTTATTTTTACCAAAGATATGTAGCAGTATAAATTGTGGCCAACATTTATGAATAAAAATTGCTAATTTGCAAAATTTTATCACAGAAACGAAGAAAAAAGCATTTTTTTTCAAAATTTTCGGTCTTTTTTCATTTATAGCGCAAAAATTAAAAAACCCAGAGGTGATCAAATACCACCAAATGAAAGCTCTATTTGTATGAAAAAAAGGACAAAAAAATTGTTTGGGTACAGTGTTGCATGACTGAGTAATTGTCATTCAAAGTGTGAGAGCACTGAAAGCTGAAAATTGGTCTGGGCAGGAGGGGGGTTTAAGTGCCCAGTAAGCAAGTAGTTAAATATAAGAACCTATAACCTGACAACTTTGGTTGTGCAATAAAGACAGAGAAAAAATACAGATTAATACATCAGATATATGCATATTATATCTTATTACATACTTATGGCTGCACTTATACAGGAGGCAAGAGACACCCAATGAGAAAGACCAAAATCCCTAATTCATTATTTGAGTGTGGGAGCCTGGACAGACTTAAAAAAATGAATAGAGAATGAGATCCGGCAATATGCTGCATCCACATGACCATAAATCACCAATTATTACCAGGTCGCTCGTAGGGAGGGGTGAAGAGTGATATGATGTCAAATGTTTTAACGATGACCTGCCAATAAAAATGAATGTATACTAAATTCAATAGATATATATATGGTATAAATAAAAAATAAAAATTCATGGCAGCAATATGGGCCTATGCTCAACTCACTTGATCAAGTTTATCTTGAGAAAATAAATGATAAACTGGAAGCCTTAAACGCCAACAGGTAACAGGAATTGTGTCCCAAATGAAGAGACCATTTGACAGTTCTAGGAATAGCACAAAAGAAGAAAACAGGGAAAAAGGGGAAACTCTTAATATACAATATTTATAATGTAGTAAATTCTCCTACCAACAGTGGAAAGTAGTCTATCAAAAATACAAAGTAATAAGTTGTATTGATTTCATATGAAATGAGACATGCATTACATAGTAACAACAATTACATTGTACAATATACGCATGAAGTATTTCAAGTTTCTACAAGCTTATTAACATTTCACATATTTTTGTATCATACCACGTACCCTTGCTACAGCATGTAATTCCATGTAATTTGCATGCTGCAATAAGTGATATGTTTAATTAAAAAAGTGTTGACTCAAACTCTATCTGTGTGCTTTGTCCCACGGGCCCTCTTTTCATGGGTGGTTTACTGGGTTACTGTTAGTGTCAACCTAGTAACCCTTGTAGAATTAAATATGGAGGTGCTAGATTAATGCCCCGTACACACGGTCGGACATTGATCGGACATTCCGAATCCATGGATTTTTTCAGACGGATGTTGGCTCAAACTTGTCTTGCATACACACGGTCACACAAAGTTGTCAGAAAATCCGATCGTTCTGAAAGCGGTGACGTAAAACACGTACGTCGGGACTATAAACGGGGCAGTAGCCAATAGCTTTCGTCTCTTAATTTATTCTGAGCATGCGTGGCACTTTGTGCGTCGAATTTGTGTACACACGATTGAAATTTTATAGCAAGCTCTCAAACTTTGTGTGTCAGAAATTCTGATGGAAAATGTGTGATGGAGCCCACACACGGTTGGAATTTCCGACAACAAGGTCCTATCACATTTTCCGTCTGAAAATCCGACCGTGTGTACAGGGCATAAGTCTTTTAAGAGACCTTTCTCAGTATTTTATGATAACTTTGTGGATTGTCCGGTGTTCATATGCGAGTAGTTTTTTTAGGATAAGTGTACAGTGCCTTGAAATAGTATTCATACCCCTTGAAATTTTTCACATTTTGACATGTTACAACTAAAAACGTGAATTTATTTTATTGGGATTTTATGTGATAGACCAACACAAAGTGGCACATAATTGTGAAGTGGAAGGAAAATGATCAATGGTTTTCAATTTTTTTTACAAATAAACATCTGAAAAGTGTGGTGTGCATTTGTATTCAGCCCCCCTGAGTCAATACTTTGTAGAACCACCTTTCGCTACAATTACAGCTGCAAGTCTTTTTGGGTATGTCTACCAGCTTTGCACATTTAGAGAGTGAAATTTTTTCCGATTCTTCTTTGCAAAATAGCTCAAGTTCTGTCAGATTGGATGGAGAGCGTCTGTGAACAGCAATTTTCAAGTCTTGCCACAGACTCTCAATTGGATTTAGGTCTGGACTTTGACTGTCCCATTCTAACACATGAATATGCTTTGATCTAAATCATTCCATTGTATGTTTAGGGTTGTTGTCCTGCTGGAAGGTGAACCTCCGCTCCAGTCTCAAGTCTTTTGTAGACTCTAACAGGACTTCTTCTAAGATTGCCCTGTGTTTGGATCCACCTATTTTCCCATCAACTCTGACCACTGTAGGCATTGTAGATTGCCTCTATAGATATATGGGTTGGTGGGGAAGGTGATAACCATTTCTGCACTAAAGTGTTACTAAAGGTAGTTTTAAAAAAAAATGAAAATAGACATGTTATTCTCATTTGTTCTGTGCAATGGTTTTTCACAGAACAGCCTCAAACCTCCTTTTCTGGGATCTTGTCTCCTCCTCTTTTTCGTGTGTCATGCTATGTGGGTACACAGTGTGTTCTCACTTCTGAGCTGTGTTTTTTTCTAAGGTTCCGCACTCCATAGACACACACACAGCAGGGATTAGCCCCGTCCTCTTGCTTTCTTCTCACTGTATTTGATTGACAGCAGCAGGAGCGCTGGATCTCTTTTCTCCTCTCTTCCCCCTCACACAGGGAAGGGGGAAGAAAGGAAGCTATAAAACATTTTTTTACCTTAATAAAGGGAATGCATTAAGGTAAAATATGTTTTGGCTTTGGAACCACTTTAAGATTCCATGCAACAAAGAGTAGTCAGGTAGAAGCAATGTGTATACATGTACATATATACGTGTTTCCTTGTCTATTAAACCTAGAACACAAACCCCTGAGTTGTTAGGTAAGTCTGTTTGAGTCTGTGCGGTAGGTTCTGTGTATATTGAGAATCTGGGTATGTTTCTGAGTAGGGGAGATGGAGACTTTACTTACTATAGTTAGTATATCAGATCTGACAACTGTCCCACATCAGTCTCCAAACCCCTCCTACATGGTAAAGTAACATTCTGTACATGTTTATATATTAAGAGATAAGGTTCTTTTTGTTATCCACACTGGTTATATGGGGGTGATTGTTAATCACACCACATAATCCACAGTGTGAAACAACAACTTCTATTTATATACATTCTGTTTTACCACAAATGCCAGTAAACTTCATCCAAACAGAATTACTGTTAGAGATAAAAATCAGGAAATATTTATCAGCATCAGCAAGATCTCCCAGAAATCATCAAATTGTCAAGTAGTTTGCCATCTGTAGAAGTGATCTCAAAACATTTTAGAAGTTAGTTTTCCTTAACATAAATTAAATGAAGGTTATGAGAGGTCTTTTGCAAAACTATAAAGATTTGCAAAGATTTGCATAATAGTGTTTTCCTATATGAATACATTTTGAATCGTGTGTGCTACAAGTTGAGCAGAAGATTATGTTGCTTAGTCAAGAAGAAATGCTGTTATGCTATAGAAGAACATGTTGTAGTGTGGTATAATAGATGGTTTGTTCCATGCAGTGTGTTAAACTAGTGCATTTGAGTTCCAAATGCTCAAACCAGAAGGCTTTGAAAAAGGAACAGAAAGGGATATTTGTCTGACAGCAGTTGAAAAGCTGCATAACAAAGGATTGCCTACCTGGAACAAAAACTAGTGCTTGCCCACAGAAATTTTGGTCACTGTACCATTCTCTTTCAGTTGCCTATGAACTGCCTATACAATAGAACTGCTTTCCTAAAGATTGCAGTTCTTAAATGCTACAGATGCGAAAGTCAGCTTATCATAAAAATTCAGCTTTCTAAAGCAATGGTAAGAATTATGTTATATATTGGCCTCAGATCAAGCCTGCCTTTTTGTTACACAAAGCCAAAGGTTTTTTATTGTACATCATTACAATTAGAGATGGGCTGAACACCCCACGCAGTTTGGTTCACGGCAGAACTTTTGAACATCACAAAAGTTCAGAGCCGGACAATGAACCCATTAAAGTCTATAGGATCCGAACTGGAAGAATCAAACGTGCCCATGCAAGTTATAATTTTAAAGGGAGCAGTGATTTAATGATGCTTAAATTAAAACAATAAAAATGAAAAATTCCTTTAAATATAGTGCCTGGGGGTACCCCTTAGTCTGCCTGCAAAGTGGCACAAATAAATTACATTTATAAAGAAAAAAATAAATACATTTTCCCTGAAAGCTTTCTTTATTTTGTAAACAATGGCTTGGGGAGCCAGTCTGTATGATGAGGCCACAATTTAGTGCATTAGGAACAAAATTTGAGATTTTTTGTGTAAATTCTTGAGTCTGTTTAACAGACTTTGGATAGAAGTAACAGGTTCAGAAAAATTGGGCTTTAGGTTTTGGTGGTGGCCTTCACACCGTAACCCTATGGAGGTACTGTTGATCAATCAAGTAATGCCTGTGCATCGTCAAGAAGCCAATGGCTGATGCTGTGTTCAAATAACTCCATGCATGATGCTGGGGCTATGGGAGGAGAAGCTGTGGGCAAGGAGGCAGAATAAGCCACTCTGGAAGATGTGATGGTCTGCACACTTCTCTGCTTGGGTTATAGAGGATGAGGAGGATGAGGGTGGTTTAGTAAGCCAGGCCCCAACCTCCTCTGCATGCTGTGGCTGGATAGCATGGGCAACATCACTAAACAGAGAAAATCGTGTCCTGTCGGAGGACGGACCACGTCCACCTTTGCCTGTGGACAAATATGCTGCTGGCCCCCTCACAGTGCCATGGGAACGTCTGGCTCTCCTTGTTCGCCTCCCAGACATGATGGGGGGGGCTTGTTACCGAAAAGTAATAGAGACAGGGAAATGTGTAATTGGATGCACTTTAATCAATGGAAAGTGGTGTTTGGTGCACTTTAACTTGAGGACTGCCGCTGATAGAAATGTTAAAACTATAAAAAATGAATAAAAATGGGGGAACAACAGCGCCGCGGTAAGAAAAACTGTGGCTCACAATTTAAAAAAGGGGGCAGGCACGGGACAAAAAAACAAAAAAAAAATAACATGCAGCAACCAAAAAAAAAAAAAAGGGGGGGGGGTATACAGCACTAAATGTTAAGTAATGCAGTGTAAAACACTGCACTACACAGACACACTCCACTAAGACACTACAATATACTGCAGTTAACCTGCACTGACGCACTACAATATACCGCAGTAAAACTGCCCTGACACACTACACTGACACTGCACTATCACTATATTCACACTACGCTTACACCCTTCTCTGGACTCTCTCCAGTATGGATGAGCTTCATGTTCGAGTCGAACCCATGTTCGACTCGAACATCGTAAATTCGTCTGTTTGCCGAATTGCGAACGATATGGGCCATTAGCGCCAAATTTGTGTGGCGCGTCATGGCCCATAATTCACTGCGGCATCGCAGTGCATTGCTGGGTGATGATTGGCCAAGCATGCACTATGACCCGCATACTTGGCCAATCACAGCGCTGTCTGTAGAGAGAGCTGTAATTGGCCAAAGCCAGGGTGGCTTTGACCAATTATGGCTCAGGGGGTTTAGTACACGTCCCACACTATATAAGGCCGCCTGCACGGCGGCCCTGTGTAGTGTGTGTTCCTGCGTTGAGAGACAGAGACAGAGAGACAGTGTCATTTGATTTAAGTTAGATAGATTAGGCAGGACAGTCAGTGAGTTAGCTGCACTTACAGTGTATTGTGTATATATATGCATCCCAGGTGTTGTGTGTATATATATATATATATATATATATACACTGTATTCAGTTTAGCTAGATCCGTTCCTGTTATTATCTTCCTACTGACAGGCAGGCTTGTGTTGTTACAGTATTCACAGCTACCTGAAGAAAAAAACCGGTGTTCTTCTGATCCTATTAGTACCACAATCAGGCAGCTAGACTATTTACAGTTAGTGTAGTGCGTCCTCCTCACAGTGTTCAGCTAAAGGTACAAGTTAGTTCAGTGTGACCTCTGCACAGTGTTCAGCTAAAGCTACAAGTTAGTGTAGTGCGTCCTCCTCGCAGTGTTCAGCTAACGCTACAAGTTAGTGTAGTGTGACCTCTGCACAGTGTTCAGCTAAAGCTACAAGTTAGTGTAGTGCTTCCTCTGAACAGTGTTCAGCTAAAGCTACAAGTCAGTGTAGTGCGACCTCTGCACAGTGTTCAGCTAAAACTACAAGTTAGTTTAGTGCGTCTTCTGAACAGTGTTCAGCTAAAGCTACAAGTTAGTGTAGTGCATCCTCCTCACAGTGTTCAGCTAAAGCTACAAGTTAGTGTGGTGCGACCTCTGCACAGTGTTCAGCTAAAGCTACAAGTCAGTGTAGTGTGTCCTCCTCACAGTGTTCAGCTAAAGCTACAAGTTAGTGTAGTGCGTCCTCCTCACAGTGTTCAGCTAAAGCTACAAGTTAGTGTAGTGCAACCTCTGCACAGTGTTCAGCTAAAGCTACAAGTTGGTGTAGTGCGTCCTCTGAACAGTGTTCAGCTAAAGCTACATGTTAGTGTAGTGTGTCCTCTGAACAGTGTTCATCTAAAGCTACAAGTTAGTGTAGCGCACAGTGTTCAGCTAAAGCTACAAGTTAGTGTAATGCGTCCTCCTCACAGTGTTCAGCTAAAGCTACAAGTTAGTGTAGTGTGACCTCTGCACAGTGTTCAGCTAAAGCTACAAGTTAGTGTAGTGCGTCCTCTGCACAGTGTTCAGCTAAAGCTACAAGTTAATGTAGTGCGTCCTCTGCACAGTGTTCAGCTAAAGCTACAAGTTAGTGTAGTGCGTCCTCTGAACAGTGTTCATCTAAAGTTACAAGTTAGTGTCCTCCTCACAGTGTTCAGCTAAAGCTACAAGTTAGTGTAGTGCGTCCTCCTCACAGTGTTCAGCTAAAGCTACAAGTTAGTGTAGTGCGTCCTCCTCACAGTGTTCAGCTAAAGCTACAAGTTAGTGTAGTGCGACCTCTGCACAGTGTTCAGCTAAAGCTACAAGTTAGTGTAGTGCGTCCTCTGAACAGTGTTCAGCTAAAGCTACAAGTTAGTGTAGTGCGACCTCTGCACAGTGTTCAGCTAAAGCTACAAGTTAGTGTCCTCCTCACAGTGTTAAGCTAAAGCTACAAGTTAGTGTAGTGCGTCCTCCTCACAGTGTTCAGCTAAAGCTACAAGTTAGTGTAGTGCATCCTCCTCACAGTGTTCAGCTAAAGCTACAAGTTAGTGTAGTGCGACCTCTGCACAGTGTTCAGCTAAAGCTACAAGTTAGTGTAGTGCGTCCTCTGAACAGTGTTCAGCTAAAGCTACAAGTTAGTGTAGTGCGACCTCTGCACAGTGTTCAGCTAAAGCTACAAGTTAGTGTAGCGCGTCCTCCTCACAGTGTTCAGCTAAAGCTACAAGTTAGTGTAGTGCGACCTCTGCAGAGTGTTAAGCTAAAGCTACAAGTTAGTGTAGTGCGTCCTCCTCACAGTGTTCAGCTAAAGCTACAAGTTAGTGTAGTGCGACCTCTGCACAGTGTTCAGCTAAAGCTACAAGTTAGTGTAGTGCGTCCTCTGAACAGTGTTCATCTAAAGTTACAAGTTAGTGTCCTCCTCACAGTGTTCAGCTAAAGCTACAAGTTAGTGTAGTGCGTCCTCCTCACAGTGTTCAGCTAAAGCTACAAGTTAGTGTAGTGCGTCCTCCTCACAGTGTTCAGCTAAAGCTACAAGTTAGTGTAGCGCGTCCTCCTCACAGTGTTCAGCTAAAGCTACAAGTTAGTGTAGTGCGACCTCTGCAGAGTGTTAAGCTAAAGCTACAAGTTAGTGTAGTGCGTCCTCCTCACAGTGTTCAGCTAAAGCTACAAGTTAGTGTAGTGCATCCTCCTCACAGTGTTCAGCTAAAGCTACAAGTTAGTGTAGTGCGACCTCTGCACAGTGTTCAGCTAAAGCTACAAGTTAGTGTAGTGCGTCCTCTGAACAGTGTTCAGCTAAAGCTACAAGTTAGTGTAGTGCGACCTCTGCACAGTGTTCAGCTAAAGCTACCTGTAGAAGGTTGGTGGTGTTTTCCTGATCCTATCACTACCGCAGGCAGCTACATTATTTTAACGTTAGTGTAGTGCGTCCTCTTCAAAGTGTTCAGCTAAAGCTATCTGTAGAAGGTTGGTGGTGTTTTCCAGATCCTATCACTACCGCATTCAGCTACATTATTTACATGTTAGTCTAGTGCGACCTCTGCACAGTGTTCAGCTAAAGCTACCTGTAGAAGGTTGGTGGTGTTTTCCTGATCCTATCACTACCGCAGGCAGCTACATTATTTACACGTTAGTCTAGTGCGACCTCTGCACAGTGTTCAGCTAAAGCTACCTGTAGAAGGTTGGTGGTGTTTTCCTGATCCTATCACTACCACTGGCAGCTACATTATTTTAACATTAGTGTAGTGCGTCCTCTTCACAGTGTTCAGCTAAAGCTATCTGTAGAAGGTTGGTGGAGTTTTCCTGATCCTACCACTACCGCAGGCAGCTACATTATTTTAACGTTAGTGTAGTGCGTCCTCCTCACAGTGTTCAGCTAAAGCTATCTGTAGAAGGTTGGTGGTGTTTTCCTGATCCCATCACTACCGCAGGCAGCTACATTATTTTAACGTTGGTGTAGTGCGTCCTCTGCACAGTGTTCAGCTAAAGCTACAAGTTAGTGTAATGCGACCTCTGCACAGTGTTCATCTAAAGCTACCTGTAGAAGATTGGTGGTGTTCTCATACTACAGGCAGGCAGTTGATTTTGCTAGCTGCAGTATCAGTATATATATATATATATATATATATATATATATATATATATCTGTGTCTAGAGGCAACAGTGCTGGTCATGGAGACGGTACATCCTCAACAGCACGTGGCCGTGGGACACGCTTGGCCTTTTTTTCGGCAGCTGGCCATGTTGAGCCGCAACATGCGGAAGACTTGGTCGAGTGGATGACCAAGCTGTCCTCATCCTCCTCATCCTCTCTCACCCATGCTCAGGGTACTTTGTCTGGCAAATCAGCTGCCAACGCGGCCTCTTCCCTCAGCTCAATGGCATCAGTGACTCCTTCCCTAGCCCCACCATGTCCTCCTGAGGAGTCCCTCGAACTGTTTGACCACAGTGTTGGGTACATGCTCCAGGAGGATGCCCAGCGTTTAGAAGCTCTGATTATGATACTGAGCTAGATGAAGGCAGTAACGTGAGCACGGACAGAGGGGGTGCCCAAGAAGGACAGCAACTGGCAGTCATGGTCCCCTTGCTGCAGCATACTGCCAGGTTTGCTCCAGTGATGAGGAGGGAGGGGATGATGAGGTCATTGACTCAACATGGGTGCCTGATAGGAGAGAGGAGGAGGAGGAGGCACATCACCAACGAGGCAGGATGCCCTCCAGGGGCCAGCCTAAGGTCAGCACACTAACTGCATCACACCGCAAAGCTCCGCATGTGCAGGGCACTGCTGTCTCTGCGCGTTATTCCAAAGTTCTTTGGTGTGGGCTTTTTTTGAGACGAGTGCATCAGATCGCACCGCTGCTATTTGCAACATATGTCTCAAGCGTATCTTGCGTGGCCAAAACATCTCCCGCTTGGGAACCACGTGCTTGACCAGACATATGTTGACCTGTCATGCAGTTCATTGGCAAGCGTATCTAAAAGACCCACACCAAAGAACAAAGAGGACCTCTCCTTGCTCTTCATCAGCTGAGATCTCCAACCCTACTATACCTTCAGTCCTCTCTGAGACCTACACTGAGAGGAATGAAGGTGTAGAATTAGGTGTGTCACAGCCAAGTACTTGTGGGAAATCTGCTTTCGGTACACCGACATCAGATTGTACCGGGCAAATTTCCCTGACCCAGCTGCTGCACTGCCGAAAGAAGTTTGCTCCCAGCCATCCACATGCCCGGCGGTTGAATGCTAGCTTGGCAAAATTGCTAGCACTTCAACTGCTACCTTTTAAGTTGGTAGACTCTGCCCCCTTCCGTGAGTTTGTGGAATGTGCGGTTCCTCAGTGACAGGTACCTAAATGCCACTTTTTCCCACGGAAGGCGAATCCGGCTCTCTACCGGCATGTGGAAGGCAATGTCCATGCCTCGCTGGACAGGGCGGTCAGCGGTAAGGTGCATATTACCGCTGACTCATGGTCCAGCAGGCATGGACAGGGACGTTACCTAAGTTTCACCGCTCATTGGGTGACTCTGCTGGCAGCTGGGAAGGATGCAGGACAAGATGCAGTAGTGTTGGAGGTTGTTCCGCCACCACGTTTCCAAAATGCCACTACTAATGATTCTGACACACCTCTCTCCTCCACCCCCTCCTCTTCTTCTTCCTCCATGGCCTCTTCCTGTGCTTTGTCCTCGAACCAGCGATGCTCCGTAGGCATTCAAGGGGCTACGCTAGTATGCAGGCCAAAGGATGCCATGCGGTGCTTGAGCTGGTGTGCTTGGGGGACAGGAGCCACACTGGGGCAGAGGTTCTGTCAGCTCTGCAGGGGCAGGTTCAGAGGTGGTTGACGCCACGCCAACTTAAGGCAGGAATGATGGTTTGCGACAATGGCACCAACCTCCTCTCTGCCCTCCGACAGGGACAACTGACCCATGTGCCCTGTTTGGCTCACATCCTTAACTTGGTGGTGCAGCGGTTCTTGGGCAGGTACCTGGGCTTACAGGATGTCCTGAGGCAGGCCAGGAAAGTCTGTGTGCATTTCCGCCGGTCATATAATGCCAGTGCTCGGCTGGCAGACCTCCAAAAGGAATTTAACCTGCCCAAGAACCGCCTAATCTGTGACATGCCCACCAGGTGGAACTCAACGTTGGCCATGCTGCAGTGGCTGCACACGCAGCAGAGGGCCATCAATGAGTACCTGTGCGACTATGGCACCAGGACAGGGTCAGGGGAGCTTGGTTTTTTTTCTCCACGCCAGTGGACCATGATCAGGGATGCATGCACTGTCCTGTCACCATTTGAAGAGGCCACGAGGATGGTGAGCAGTGACAGTGCATGCATCAGTGACACTGTCCCCCTTGTCCACCTGTTGGAGCACACGCTGGGTGGAATAATGGACAGGGCAAAGGCAGGAAGAGGAGGACTTCCTTAGCTCTCAAGGCCCCCTTTATACAGACAGTGTTCCTGCGTGCCCGCTGATCACACAGGAAGAGGACGTGGAGGAGGAGGAGGATTGTGCCAGTATGGAGGTGGAGCCTGGCACTCAGCATCAGCAGCAGTCTTTAAGGGATCATTTATAGTCCCAAGAAACACATGGACTTGTACGTGGCTGGGAGGAGGTGGCTGCGGATCATGTCGTCCTTAGTGACCCAGAGGACTCCGGACCGAATGCCTCAGTAAACCTACGCTGCATGGCCTCCCTGATCCTGCAAAGCCTGCGGAAGGATCCTCGTATTCGTGGTATCAAGGAGAAGGAACAATACTGGCTGGCAACCCTCCTTGATCCACGTTACAAGGGTAAGGTTGCGGACCTTATCTTGCTGTCGTAGAGGAAGCAGGAGATGAAACATCTTCGGGAGGCCTTGCAGAAAGGTCTCTGCAACGCGTCCCCAGAGACTGGGAGGTTACAAACTCCTGTTTCTGGACAACGTGTTGCTGAGGCTTTGGTCAGTCAAAGAAGGAGCGGTGGAGAAGGTGGCCGTCTGACCGATGCGTTCAGACAATTTTTTAGACGGCAGCCCCAAGGTATGATCGGTTCCAGCAACCATCGCCAGCGTCTGTTTTACATGGTGCAGGAATACCTAGGGGCAAGATCTGACTTGGACACCTTTCCCACCGAAAATCCTCTGGGTTACTGGGTCTTGAGGATGGATCACTGGCCAGAGCTTGCACAGTATGCAATTGAGCTACTGGCCTGTCCTGCATCCAGCGTTCTTTCGGAACGCATATTCAGTGCTGCTGGAGGCTTTGTAACCGATCACAGGGTGCATCTGTCCACCGACTCGGTCGATCGACTGACCTTCATAAAAATGAATCAGTCTTGGATCACCACCAGCTACCAAGCACCTGATGCTGATGTAACCGAATACATTTTTTTGAAATGTCAGATCCCTTCAAAGACTGCCTATGCTGATGCTGAGTGAATATCCTGTTATACTGAGTAATTATCCTCTTCCTCCTCAATGATCATGATGATAGCTTGTAAGAACATTTTTGGTTCTGGGCGCCACCAGTCCTGCCACCAGTGCCTAAGGCCCAATTTTTCAGCCCCTGTTTAACAGGGGCATGTAATTACAATTTTTCATGCAATTCTTTGCAGCAGGGCTATTTCCTGCGCTTCAACTAGAGTATCTGTGAGAGGTTGCAGTGTTGTGGCACCAGCACCAGTGCTTAAGGCCCAATTTTTCAGCCCCTGTTTAACAGGGGCGTGTAATTACAATTTTTGATGCAATTCTTTGCAGCAGGGCTATTTCCTGTGCTCCAACTAGAGCATCTGCGAGGGGTTCCAGTGTTGTGGCACCACCTCCACCACCAAAGGCCCAATTTTTCTGCCCCTGTTCAACAGGGGCATGTAATTACAATTCTTGATCTAATATTTCACAGCAGGGCCCGTTTCTGCGCCCACCAAGAGTATCTGTGAGGACTTACAGTGTTGTGGCACCAGCACCACCACCACCACTAAAGGCCCAATTTTTCTTCCCCTGTTCAACAGGGGCATGTAATTACAATTCTTGATCTAATATTTCACATCAGGGCCCTGTGAGGGCTTACAGTGTTGTGGCCACAACAACACCTAAGGCCCAAATTTCTGCTGAGTATATAGGGCAGGCCCCTACTTTCAAACATCCAACTTACAAACGACTCCTACTTGTAAACGGAAAGAGACAACAGGAAGTGAGATGAAATCTACCCCTAGGAAGGGAAATTCTCTCCTGTAATGCCCCGTACACACGGTCGGACATTGATCGGACATTCCGACAACAAAATCCTAGGATTTTTTCCGGATGTTGGCTCAAACTTGCCTTGCATACACACGGTCACACAAAGTTGTCGGAAAATCCGATCATTCTGAACGCGGTGACGTAAAACACGTACGTCGGGACTATAAACGGGGCATGCGTGGCACTTTGTGCGTCGGATTTGTGTACACACGATCGGAAATTCCAACAACAGATTTTGTTGTCGGAAAATTTTATAGCCTGCTCTCAAACTTTGTGTGTCGGAAAATCCGATGGAAAATGTGTGATGGAGCCTACACAGTCGGTCCTATCACACATTTTCACACAAATCCGACCATGTGTACGGGGCATTAGAGTTAATATGGGAAAAACTTTTCTCCTTTCCACTGATGCTTTATCACCAATCCTTGTTTCACAAAAAACCCCAAATTTTCAAAAAACATTTGTCATTGGGACAAAAAGTGAGGTGAAATCTTCTGAAGAGGAGCACAGACAGCAAAACAAATGTCACAGGGGTGATAACCCTTCCCTAGGTTTTCCAAAAAGCTTAAATTAGATTTTTTGGCTGGAGCTAAACATGTTAAAAATGTACCAGTTCAAAATTACAAACAGATTCTACTTAACAACAAACCTATAATCCCTGTCATGTTTGCACCGCCTGTATACTGCTGTTCAGAGTATATAGGGCCTGGGGGCCCCACACCTTTCCTTTTTTAATTTGGGTGCAGGGTTCCCCTTAATATCCATACAAGACCCAAAGGGCCTGGTAATGGACTGCCGTTTGTCTCACTGATTTTCATCCATATTGCCAGGACCCGACATTACATTAAAGCCGCAAGCAGTTTTAAATGACTTTTTTTCCTTTAAAAATGACATTTTGTGCAGGGAAACACACGCCACTTTACAGGCATACTATAGACACCCCCCAGGTATGATATTTAAAAGAATATTTCACTTTTTTTCTTTTACTTTAACCACTTCAGCCCCGGAAGGATTTACCCCCTTCCTGACCAGAGCACTTTTTACAATTTTGCACTGCGTCGCTTTAACTGCTAATTGCGCGGTCATGCAATGCTGTACCCAAACAAAATTTGTGTCCTTTTCTTCCCACAAATAGAGCTTTCTTTTGATGGTATTTGATCACCTCTGCGGTTTTTATTTTTTGCGCTATAAATGGAAAAAGACCAAAAATTTTGAAAAAAAATGATATTTTCTACTTTTTGTTATAAAAAAAATCCAATAAACTCAATTTTAGTCATACATTTAGGCCAAAATGTATTTGGCCACATGTCTTTGGTAAAAAAAATGTCAATAAGCGAATATTTATTGGTGTGCACAAAAGTTATAGCGTTTACAAACTAGGGTACATTTTCTGGAATTTACACAGTGTTTAGTTTATGACTGCCTATGTCATTTCTTGAGGTGCTAAAATGGCAGGGCAGTACAAAACCCCCACAAATGACCCCATTTTGGAAAGTAGACACCCCAAGGAAATTGCTGAGAGGCATGTTGAGCCCATTGAATATTCATTTTTTTTGTCCCAAGTGATTGAATAATGACAAACAAACAAAAAAAATTACAAAAAGTTGTCACTAAATGATATATTGTTCACACAGGCCATGGGCACATGTGGAATTGCACCCCAAAATACATTTAGCTGCTTCTCCTGAGTATGGGGATACCACATGTGTGGGACTTTTTGGGAGCCTAGCCGCGTACGGGCCCCCAAAAACCAATCACCGCCTTCGGGATTTCTAAGGTTGTAAATTTTTGATTTCACTCCTCACTACCTATCACAGTTTTGAAGGCCATAAAATGCCCAGATGGCACAAAACCCCCCCAAATGACCCCATTTTGGAAAGTAGACACCCCAAGCTATTTGCTGAGAGGCATGTTGAGTCCATGGAATATTTTATATTTTGACACAAGTTGCAGGAAAGTGACAAATGTTTTTTTTTTTTTTTGCACGAAGTTGTCACTAAATGATATATTGCTCACACAGGCCATGGGCATATGTGGAATTGCACCCCAAAATCCCAAAATACATTTAGCTGCTTCTCCTGAGTATGGGGATACCACATGTGTGGGACTTTTTGGGAGCCTAGCTGTGTACGGGGCCCCGAAAACCAATCACTGCTTTCAGGATTTCTAAGGGCGTAAATTTTTGATTGACTCCTCACTACCTATCACAGTTTCAAAGGCCATAAAATGCCAAGATAGCACAACCCCCCCAAATGACCCCATTTTGAAAAGTAGACACCCCAAGTTATTTGCTGAGAGGCATGGTGAATATTTTGCAGCTCTCATTTGTTTTTGAAAATGAAGAAAGACAAGAAAAATTTTTTTTTCTTTTTTAAATTTTCAAAACTTTGTGACAAAAAGTGAGGTCTGCAAAATACTCACTATACCTCTCAGCAAATAGCTTGGGGTGTCTACTTTCCAAAATTGGGTCATTTGGGGGGGGGGGTTTGTGCCACCTGGGCATTCCATGGCTTCCGAAATTGTGATAGGCAGTGAAGAGTGAAATGAAAAATTTACAATAATTTTATGCACAACATTTAGAAGCTTATGTCACACATCACCCACTCTTCTAACCTCTTGAAGACAAAGCCCTTTCTGGCACTTTTTGTTTACATGAAAAAAATTTTTTTTTTTGCAAGAAAATGACTTTGAACCCCCAAACATTATATATATATATTTTAAAGCAAATGCCCTACAGATTAAAATGGTGGGCATTTCATTTTTTTTTTCACACAGTATTTGCGCAGCGATTTTTCAAACGCATTTTTTGGGGAAAAAACACACTTTTTTAAACTTTAATGCACTAAAACACACTATATTGCCTAAATGTACCACTTCGCATCCAGGCCATTTCTGACACTTCGCTCCTACATGTCAAAAATCATCATTTCTTTGCTATAAAATTAGATAGAACCCCCAAACATTATATATGTTTTTTTAGCAGAGACCCTAGAGAATACAATGGCAGTCATTGCAACTTTTTATCTTGCACAGTATTTGCGCAGCAATTTTTCAAACGCGTTTTTTTTAAAAAAAAAACAGTTTCATGCTTTAAAAAAAAACAAAACAGCAAAGTTAGCCAAATTTTTTTGCATTGTGTGAAAGATGAAGTTACACCGAGTAAATAGATACCTAACATGTCACGCTTCAAAATTGCACACGCTCGTGGAATGGCGCCAAACTTTGGTACTTAAAAATCCCCATAGGCGACGCTTTAACATTTTTTACTGGTTACATGTTTTGAGTTACAGAGGAGGTCTAGGGCCAAAATTATTGCTCTCGCTCTAACGTTCGCTGCGATACCTCACATGTGTGGTTTGAACACCGTTTTCATATGTGGGCGGGACTTACGTATGCGTTCGCTTCTGCATGCGAGCTCACGGGGACAGGGGCACTTTAAAAATTTTTTTTTTTTTTTTATTGTTAATTTTACTTAAAAATTTTTATTTTTACACTTTAAAAATTTTTTTTTTTTTTGATCACTTTTATTCCTATTACAAGGAATGTAAACATCCCTTGTAATAGGAATATGACACGATCAGTCCTGTTTACAGTGAGATATGGGGTCAATAAGACCCCACATCTCACCTCTAGGCTGGGAAGCCTAAAATAAAAAAAAAAAATAAAACGATCGCCGCTTCACAGCCGAAGCAGCGCCGTTTTTTTGAATGCAGAGGCCGGGCGTGACGTCATAACATCGCGCCCGGCCTCCAAACGATCATAGAGACTCCGGCGACCATCTGGTCCGCCGGAAATCTCTATGGTGAACATCCGGCGCCGGCGGATCCGCTATCCGACTCACCGATCGCTGAGGTGAGTCGGTAGTAGCACCGGAGGGCGGCGGGAGGGGGGGGACGTCCCCTCCCGCCGCCCGTAAGAACGATCAAGCGGCGGAACAGCCGCTATGATCATTCTTATGGTGTACGGAATCGCCGGCTGAAAATGCCGGTATCTGAATGATGTCTGTAGCCTCAGACATCATTCAGATATAAGCCCTGAAAGTCGAGGACGTCATATGACGTCCTCCGGATGTCAAGCGGTTAATGAAATAAAAAAGATGATCTTAGGCCGAATACATGGATACCAAACATGACATGCTTTAAAATTGCGCACAAACGTGCAGTGGCGACAAACTAAATACATTTTTAAAAGCCTTTAAAAGCCTTTACAGGTTACCACCTTCGCGGTGATACCTCACATGCATGGTGCAATTGCTGTTCACATTTGACGCCAGACCGACACTTGCGTTTGCCTTTGCGCGAGAGCAGGGGGGGACAGGGGTGCTTTTTAAAATTTTTTTTTCTTTATTATTTTTTTTCTTTTTTCTTTTATTTTTAAACTGTTCCTTTCATTTTTTTTTAAATCATTTTTATTGTTAGCTCAGGGAATGTAAATATCCCATATGATAGCAACAGGTAGTGACAGGTACTCTTTTTTGAAAAAAAATTGGGGTCTATTAGACCCTAGATCTCTCCTCTGCCCTCAAAGCATCTGACCACACCAAGATCGGTGTGATGAAATGCTTTCCCAATTTCCCAATGGCGCTGTTTACATCCGGCGAAATCTAAGTCATGAAATGCTTGTAGCTTCCGGTTTCTTAGGCCATAGAGATATTTGGAGCCACTCTGGTCTCTGATCAGCTCTATGGTCAGCTGGCTGAATCACTGGCTGCATTCTCAGGTTCCCTGTTGGGACAGGAGAGCCAGAGAAACACATGGAAGATGGTGGGGGGGCATTGTAAAAGCAGTCTAGAGGCTAATTAGCCGCTAGGATTGCTTTTACATGAAAGCCGACCGCTGGCTGAAAAGAATGATACCAAGATGATACCTAAACCTGCAGGCATCAATCTGGTATAACCACTCAAAGTCCAGCAACATACCAGTACGTTGCTGGTCCTTGTTGGGCATATATTGTAATCTTTTTTTTTCATGCAGCCTGTGGGCTGAACGAAAAAAAGAGATTGATTGGTGGGTATGCCCACCATTAGAATACCTCCCTTCATCCACCCACTTCTGATGGGCATACATGCACCATTTATATATGCTGAAGCATGGGGGCATCTGCCCCAAAAGTTAGGAGCAAATCGCTCCTCCACCCCTGCTGCCCCCATGCTTCGGCATATATCACCTCTGCTGGAGTCAGAGTGCTTTATATATCGTGGGAGCAAACGCTGTTGCTGTCAAGATAAATAAATCCGCGCTGCGGCTAAATGGCGTACCTGAAGACAAAAAAATGGTTAACAATAAAACACAGTAAACAGTAAAGTATAAAAAAATTGCATACCTGAAAAGCAAACATGATAAAACATAATAACAATAAAACATTGCAGAATAGAATACAGTAAAAAAGAGCAGAACAATAGAGAGAGAATAGAGAGAGAGAGAGAGAGAGAGAGAGAGAGAGAGAGAGAGAGAGAGAGAGAGAGAGAGAGAGAGAGAGAGAACAATAAAACAATAACTATTTTTTTTAATTTTATTTGTGTTTTTTTTTTTTTACACTTTTTTTTGTAACTGTAACTTTTATAACTGTAACCGGTTCCAGGTTCGGATCTCTCAAAATGCGATGGCATCTTGGGAGACCCTGTGAAAGTGTGCCTAGTCTGTGCAATGCTGTACCCTACGCTAATACTCAACTATTGTATGGTAGCGTTCAAAACATTCACCAATGCAAAGATCAGGATTGTCAGGACAGGAGGGACAATAATAGCGGGTGTCACGCCTATATCCGCGCTTGCTGCAGACACAACATCTTTTTTGGGGGGGTTCCTTGGGTAGGGGTACTCGGGAGGACATAAAAAAAAATGCCTCTCATGCAGCCGACTGCATTTGGTTGGGGATGTGAATGGGGGAAGTATGGGTGCTGCAGAAGTGGTGGATTCCCAATTAGGATTGGCGAATGCAGCAGGAAGGGCATTATGGGCACGACGGGCCTGTGTTTGTCGTCTTCTTGGTGGCAGCGGGACACTACTTGTGCTTGCCACCTCGTCAGTTTGAACTGCACTTATGGGACTCGCCACGTCACCAAGTGTTACTGCAGTGCTGGTTTGACTACGACCGGGGTGTACTAGGCCGCTGGTGCTTGCCAGTTCACCAAAACGCTACCAAAAAAACTGTTAGCGATCGCAGGGATCAGGCCTCTGACTCTGTGAACGCTGCAGTTATGCATTTAGTGTTTTGTAAGTGACAGTGATCGATCGATACTGCACTTGGGTGGGCTGGGCTGGGCCGGGCGGAGGGGCAAAACGCAGGTGCTAGCAGGTATCTGGGCTGATCCTGCTAACACTGTGATTTTGGGAAGCCTAAACTGCTGGGGACACTAGTATAGATCTGATCGGATCAGATATTGATCCGTTCAGATACTATACCACTAACGGAGGTGTATGGTGCGTGCATGGGTGTTAGCGCTACTGGCGCTAACCTGACGCTGCCTGGGGCAACGCAGACCATATCTGACCCTAAAACCTAAGTTATATCACCGCCGGGCGATCAGGGGGCTAAACCTTTATTAGGTAATAAACGACGGGTGCCCTGACACTATAAAAAATAAACTAACTAACCAGCGTCACCCGTAACAGTTATATGGTGATCACTGGTGAAAGGGTTAACTAGGGGGCAATCAAGGGGTTAAAACCTTTATTAGGTAGTATATGGGGGTCCCTGACGCTATAAAACGCTGATGGCGAACCTATATATTTACCTCCCTAACTAGCGTCACCAGTGACACTAATACAGCGATCAGAAAAATGATCTCTTATTAACACTGGCGATGGGGGGTGATCAAGGGGTTAAAACTTTATTAGGGGGGGTTAGGGGGGTATCCTAGACCTAAAGGGGGCTAAACCTAACTGCCCTACCACTTCTAACTGTCTCAAATGACACCAATGCATTAATCAGAAAAAAAACTGCTTGGTGTCACTGTGACGGGGGGGGGGGGGTGATCGGGGGGTGATCAGGGGGTGATCGGGGGGTGATGGGGGGTGTAAAGTGTGCCTGGTGTGTTTTACTGTGTGTGTTGTGTTGTGCAACTCACATCGATGTCTTCTCTCCTCTGTGCCGGAACGGAAAATACAGAGCCGAGGAGCGATTACATAACTTCCTCTGCCGCTGTTTACTATACAGCAGCAGAGGAAGAATCTCATTGGCTGGGAGCGATCGCGAGGGGGTGGCCACAAATGGATGGCCTCCCCCTCACCTCTGATCGCTCCTGGACAGAAGTCGACCGACTCGGGCACCGGGGGGTTTGATCGGACCCCCCCCACCCGCAGGAGGCAAGTAACGTACCCATATGTTACTTTGCCTGCCCGTGCCATTCTGCCGCAGTATATCTGCGTGAGGCGGTCGGCAAGTGGTTAAGCATCATTAAAATCATTGCTCCCGAAAAAACGTCCATTTTTAAAAGTTTTTTTTGCATTGATACATGTCCCCTGGGGTAGGACCCGGGTCCCCAAACCCTTTTTAGGACAATACCATGCAAATTAGCCTTTAAAATGAGCACTTTTGATTTTGAACGTTCAAGTCCCATAGATGTCAATGGGGTTCTAACGTTCGTGCAAATTTTCGGTCCGTTCGCAGGTTCTGGTGCGAACCAAACCAGGGGGTGTTCGGCTCATCCCTACTCTCCAGCTCCAGCACATCCTTCCTGAGCACTGGTGACCAGAACTGGATGGAATACTCCAAATATATATAACCGAACCAGAGTTTTATAAAGTGGCAGGATTATAATTATATCTCTGGAGTTAATTCCCTTTTTTATGCAAGGAAATAGTCTGCTGGCTTTGCTTGCTGCAGCTTGACATTGCATGCTTTTGCTCAGTCTGTCTTCTACCAGGACCCCCAGATCTTTCTCCATCCTTAATTGCCCCAGAGGTTCTCCCCCTAGTGAGTAGTTTGCGTTTATGTTTTTTGCCCCCAAGGTGCTCACCCCATTACTTTACTTGTAATCTGTTCTCATGTAAAATATCAATTAAAAAATATATCTTTATGCTACAATTCCTTTGTCTCCTCTTGCTCTATTTGACCAGAATCAACATACTCCAGAGTTCCCTCAAAGCTTATAATGAAGTGTTACATTGAATCATTGGAGAAAGACCAGCGCATGGTGTCAGTACAATTGTAACTCTTATTATAAAAAAGGAAATTGGCACATTCACTTTTTTTTACAGTCCCATAAAGTATAATGATTCCTTACGGCATGGTAATTACTTAACCAAGCCTGTACAACATAGAAAGTGGTAAAAGAAAATACACCAGAATTAAAGATATCATGATTGCAAAATCTCAGGGTTTACTACACAGGTTGTAAATATTAATGCAGGCCTATCTATATAACTGAAGTCAGATAAATAATGTTTGCAGTTTCTACAAAATAATTCAAGGCAGAATTACTATTTAAAATGCATTTCCTTTTTTAATACATTTCAAACTTGATGTATAAAAATGTAATTATCATTAAAGAGATCATCAACACAAATCAAGTACAGAAAGGAATAAAACTATTTTGAGAAGTGTTTGGAGATGCTTCTCCAGCTCATTGGCTATGACAGCATTCAAATGTAAACTGTGTTGAGGACAGGTGGACAACATAGGGCACTTTATTTGTTAAGGAACAACAAATCCCATGCTGGGAACAGCAGTGCTTATGCAGCTGAAGTGCTTCAATGCATAGAGTATGTATAATTTAATTATTCTGCGCTCACCAAACTAATAATGTGATCAATATTATTATAAGAATATTGTATAAAAAATACAATTCATATGTTAAGAAAAGGTGAAAAAAGTAAAAAAAAGTGAAAAAAATGTGTATGTATGCTGCTATCTCAAGGAATGAAATGCTCAATTCACACACATATATAGAAAAAAAGATTGTGCAAAAAAAATTGCGCAGAAAACACGTGAGTGAATAGATCACTATAAATCAATTATTATCAGTGAACACAGGATGAACTTTAAAATAAAAATCCATAAAGACAACTTATAATTAATACAGTCATCTGACAGCACAGTGAGTGACTGGAAGGCTGGAAAGTTATTAAACCATCTCACTGTCCCAGATGAGAGAGAAGCGGACCAGGTGGAACATCACACCTGACACTGTGGCTATCAGGCGAGTTTGAACCCTATAATTTGGCGTCCATCGTGTCCAGTAAGAGGCCATCTGGCTATTTTTAGCTTCCTTCTCTGTTTTCAAATTAAGCATTGACCAGTCACCATTGCAGAGTTCAAGGAGCTGCATCAGAAGTTGCCTTCATTGTCATTCTATTTCAAATTCATTGTGTCCGTTTTTGGGACTTTTTAACACATTAATTATAAGTTGTCTTTGTGGATTATTTATTTTAAAGTTCATCCTGTGTTCGTTGGGACTTTTTCAACACGATAATAATTGATTTATAGTGATCTATTCACTCACATGTGTTTTCTGCGCAATTTTTTTATTGATGTGTTTGAGTTTTTGCGCAATCTCTTTTTTTCTATAAATGCATAGAGACGCATAAGTGGTATGCCATTTAAGAAGCTGAGCAGAAAAGTAAAATCATATGAAGGAAAATGAATGTCATACTAGAGAAAGACGATTGTTGTATAGTTTGTAGGGGGATGAATGACATTTCCAATGCCCTGGAATTAAAACAATAATGATCTCACTCTTATTAGCGATAGGGCACCAAAACAAAGCCAAAGCATTTAATTGTATATTTTATGTATTGCTTTCCTTTATCATCTAGAGCTTTCCTGTTTAAGAGGTCTGGTAAAGTTGGGAGCCACTTAGATGATATCATTGTTTATTGGTTTGCCAGATTCTGGATATAATTTACTATTGATTTATAGACACTATAGAGGGTCTTGTGGTTGGAATTGCTATACAAGTTAGGAGTTATGAAGACGTGTTTTACAATATTACATAAGGATCAACTGCCTAAGTCAGTTTATTACAGGACCAAGCGGTAGAAACAAATCTGCTGTTCCTGCCATCTATCATAACCTCAGTGCTGCTTTTTATTTTCATTGTCTTGATTTCCCAGCATTTCACTTAACATAAATTAGCACAGTGAGATGTTGTCTAAAGTACAATTTCCTAGTCCATCACTGATTGTACTGCTTGAAGAGTGTTTTCTTAATTTTATTTAAACATTCCACTTTCCAGACCATTGATAGACTATTTAATTACATACATCTTAGCCTAAAATGTGATTCCTTGCTGTTGACCTTCTGCCTGTACCTGTCTATCACTGAGTAAACCGTACTCTATTGGGACTACTTATCCCTTGCTTTTATTCATCAATTTGGTCCCTTACATAGTTACTCTGTCAGGGACACCTCCAGACCAACTTCTCACTTATAAAGAGTGGCCTGGAAAGAACTGACTGCACCCTGTAGGTCAAAGTAAAGTGATCTATATAGCAGCATGAAAAGGTAGATATATTAGAAATGTTACTAAATTTAGGGACGTTTTTATCAGCTGCTTTTCCCAGCTGTTATCCAAAGATAAAGTGAGAGCATAAGTAAAAAATATTCTGAAATCCCTCTCAAAGTTTTTTGTATAGTACTGGGTTCTCTAAATGCTGGATGTCCCAATACCTTCAACTGAAAGGCACAATGTAATAGCAGAGAGTTAACCAAATGCCAGTTTTAAAATGTTCCATAGGGGTTTTTGGTCAACCTGATCTTGTCTGCTCAAACATCATTATTTAGGTTCACCCCAAAAAGCAGTCAACAGTGAGTAAAAATTTAAATATATCAAATTTAAAAATAACTGGCTATGGCATAATAAAATGTCCAATTGAGCAAAATTAGGAGTTTTTGTTCTTTGGTGTAACTTCTTCAATGGTAAAATTATTGTAGGTTTTGCAGCTAGAAATGTAGCAGTTTTTCTTTTCAAATTTTATTGTTGTAATTTTTGTTTTCTTTTCACAAACCGAAAGAGAGTACAAAACAGGTTTAATGATAATAATGACTATAAAAAAAACTAAAAACTTTTCTTTATAAACTGCCTCTTTACTTTGTCAAGTTTCTACATCACAGCAGTACAAATTGTACATTGCCTGTAGACTTGAATTGTCAACTTGGCATGCACCAATGGAAATATAAGGGTTAAGAGTAAGTCTATTATGCCATCTAAAAAAGGGGTGGATTGGATCTTCTAGAAAAAATGAGATTAGAGATTTCCCAGGCTGGTTGGGGGAAATAAAAGAGAGCTTGAAGTTTCAGTAAGACAGGAGTTCAGCAGTCTTGCCTCAAAAGCATACATAGTATACAATAGATTATCCAGTGGTTTCAAAAGGCTACTGGTGGGTCAGTGACCTTTATGTTCACTTGTAAAATACTGCATTGTAGCAGGAAGGCAAACTGGAAAAAAAGAAATGCCACAACGTGTTTCAAAAATATGGAGAGCGAGTGAGGACAATAACGCTGACAAAAGAATAAAAAGTAGCTGTGGAGCTGGTCTAAACAGCTCCTGGCGAAAGATCTTTCCTGCTGTCATATAAACAGATTTTTTTCCTTGCAATAAAATCCTTCTAATGCCGCTACAAACTATGCAGATTGAATTAAAAAAGGAAAAATGATAATAAAATGCACCAATGTTTATAATCCTTTCCAATTGTTGCAGCAAATATCTGCTAGTGCTACTTAAAATCCCTCTAAACCAGGCAATCTGAAGTCACAGAAAAGTACCCTTAATACATGAAAGGAAAGCTCTCCGAGTCATCCTCATAGCTGATCATCTATTAATGGAGATTAATTCCCAGCTCCTATGTGATAGGTAAATGTAATCTCAATTGGGTTCCGAAAGGGTGTATGTGTTTAATTTCTCCCACTGTGTTGTACATTAAAATTCATTGAATGCTCTTAACAGAGGTGACAATGAGGAGACAAGACAGGCAAGGCTGATTTACATGAAGAGAGACTTCATTAACTTTCACAAGTCTACTTTCTGGTCACTTCTGTGTATAGAACCTAGACAATTAAACTCTTAGCTGGTCAGCTCCACGTGAAACTCCTGATCTTTGAGTGAAAGGCCTCTTTTAAACCTAATAATTATTTTTTCCAGCACTATCATATTTTGTGATGCTCCAGTTTCAATGCTTCTTAATGAATTCAACAAAGTCTAGAATAGAGAGAGATATGAGGTTAATGAACAAGTCCCAGAGTGCCAGCTGTCATCAGATGGGAATGAATTTGTGCCAATCAATCCTTTAGGGCAGAGACAAATTGGGAATAGCTTTGTAGCTCAGGCTTCTGATCTTTGGTAATGCATGCACTGTTACCAGTAGTGCTCCATGCAATTTGTCACTAGTAGTCTTGCCTTACATATAGTAGTCACATAGTGCCAAAAATTTAAGCGCTTGTTAAATTTCGGTAAGCCAATAATTTTAACTTTTATTTCAGTTATTATTGAAAAGTAATTTTGATATGACTTTCACATATTTAATTGTTCTTGTATGTAATTGGGTATTCAATGTGAATCCAGCTTTACCTTATTTGTGAAGCTAATTGAACATTTACAATGTTCTGTGAACATTCTTTTCTGTCTTAGTAAATCAAACCTATAGACCTGTTGAAAGGAACAGTAAGGCAGAACTATGAACAGTAGAGTACAGCAGAAAGTAGAGCCATTAATTATAGTAAGCAAATATGGCTTTGCTCATGTACATACTTGTAGCACCCTCTAGCTTAGTGTGATAGTGTAAATAGTTTTTTTTTGCAAGTGTAGATAAATTTGGCTTGGCTGGCAGCCAAGCCCGAGTTGAATCTGGGTCAGGGTGAGTGACTCAGGGAGGCTGGATGACTCCTCAAGCAACACCTCTGGTACTTCCCCCTACTTGCTGGAACCTTGGAGAAGCTTCCAGAACAATGGGTGAGAGGATAGGATGGGGCTGCTTGGAGTATTGGTGAGGGCCCCAGCTAATCCCCGGCCAGGTGGGCTGACAAGGGGCAGGCATCTCTTAAATACTCCTGGGTCATGCCAGCAAGGGAGTCGGGTGGAAGATGGAAAAGGAGTGGTGAGGAGGCTGTTGATGGACCTTGAGGGTGCCCCCTAGTCTGGGGGGGGGGCCTCGGGCCTAGGGCTCGGGATCCTCTAGGGATCTTCTACAACACAAGGAGGAGTCTTGTCCAGGATGCACGGGAGCAGGTGTGAGGACAGCAGGAGAGAAAGTCAGCACGTCCAGGAATTCTCCATGAGAAGTCAGCCGGGTGGGCTGGTGAGTATACAGTCTGGGAAAACTGTGGAGTCAGTCTGGGAGGACTGTGGCAAGTAGCCAGGAGGGCTAGTGAGAGAGGCAGCTGCAGCCAGGTGGGCAGGCAGTGCCTGAAGAGGTGGTGCTGAGATCAGTAGCAATAGGAATATTTGCTGTACAATGAACTTTGCTACACAACCAAAGGGGCCCACGGTCCCTGCCTGTAAAGGGCTTTTGCTTTATCCGACTAAGTGCCTTTTGTCAGATTCATCAAACAGTGTTCCAGCTGAGTCTGTGATTTTTCTGCAAGCAAGAGAGTACTGGAGGAAGAGGAGTGTATATAGAAATGTTCTCCCCAAAACATTTTGCTAAAGTCAAGCGGGCATCCCATAATTTCCCTATTCCCTATCCAAGTTTTACACCCTCAATAACACACAAAAGCACTGGACTGTTTCTTGACTCTGGGATACTTTGAAGATTCAGTGTGTCTGGCTGTGCAGGGTGGGGGATCCCAATTCACTAGTGGCTCCTATGTGGGGTACAGTACATTCTGTGTATAACACTCTACATGAAAGTGGCAGCTCTTTGAATTCAGGAGCAGTGCAGTATCATTGCCACCCCATCACAAGAAAGCTACATTAGGTGAACTTCACTGGTAGGCTATTTGTGGAAGTTTTCATGGAGACTGAGAAAAAAAAACTGTAAATGCAAGTGCAATTATAGTTGTAGCATATATTTTTATTGGAAGGAAACAGCTGTTCTTTTCAAAACGAGGAAATTTAGCATTGTACCCTGAACAACCTGAGATATCTTATATGGCCATGCTATTAGCATCTTACTGCCTCGAAAACCTTTAATTTTTGGACTACTGTCTACTGTGGATTTTGGTCCACAGACTGCTGCCACCTTCAGTGCATCTGGTCAGCTTACTTTTAAATTGCCAAGTTATTCTATACCAGGATAGAGCTAATGAAACAATAAAATGTTGTGTGTAAAAGAGGTAATCTAATGAAATGGGTGTTGCTGTGGACACCAAAGGATGTGCTCCACCAGGCTTCAGTAAAGGACATCTGGCCCTATCTGCTGGGCAGTTTCCACCCCAATTATCAAATTCAGTCTTAATGAAACTCAGTGTTAAAAAACTGCTGTATTCAGTACAAACTGACACTCAAGAGTGCCTCCAAACCTCTTTTAAACTCTTCTAGCAGGGCAGTGCTGCTAAGGCTGGCCATACATTATACAATCCTTTTATACAATTTCCTTTAGATTTACCAAAACAATATAATATGAGGTCAAACTTAAACACTTTCAATGTGTATGCAATCAAATGCACAACATAGTTGACGCTAAATCTAAAGGAAATTGAATAAGAAAAGTGTATAATGTATGGTCAGCTTTAGACTGGAGGAAACTCTAGTTAGATAGTAGCAGCATATGTTACTGAGGAATAATGTAGAGTTTCTCCACCCATGTACCTGCACTAAATATAGGACAGAGTGTTGTGAAAGGCAATTGATTATGATTCCTAAACTGGTGAAATGTATTTAAATGCAATTTTTAAGGAAAATTCTGTTGGTTGCTTAGCAAAACAGTTAAGGAGATACATGATCGTATCTTCCTAATTAATATTTAGGAGTTTTTTCCCAACTGGGTTCATGAATTTAAATATAATTTTTGGTATGTAGTAGTCTTGAAATACCCGGTCCCATTATTTTTGTGAAATTGTACTTTTTGCATGCTCAAAGTTTAACTATGATTTGGAAAAACAAAAACAGAGTTGAGAAGAGTAAAACATCTCTGCAGATTGATTTTTGCCATTTGCCTAACTAAATAATGTTTTTAAGGGCATATAGCTTCCATTACAGTGGATTAAGACTATACAGCACCTAAAGGACATTTTTTCATATTAGACTTAACAGTATGGATCTTGATGTGTTCATAAAACAGGGAGAGGAGTAGACAAATACGTTTTATGAAAGAGGTTTTAAAAAGTAGGTGGTGAAGCATTTAGAGATGATTTTAGAAGTTGATTAACTGAGAAGTGGTACCATCCAAGGAGAAAGTAAAGTCAGATAACATCCCATTTATTACACATTATGAGAAGGGAATCGAAGGAGTAAACAGTAAAAAAAAGGGCATGTTTTACAGGTTGATTAAATCTTAAATAAAGTTTTAGTAGTGTGACCACTATTTGTAGATCGGAGGAAATGTACAATCAGGAGAGGATTATAAAAACTTTTATAAGGGATGAAAAGATACTGAGAAATTGGTTTGGCATTTGCTATTATAGGAATTGTGCAACTTGTGTTAGGAGTTGGGTAGAGGAAACGTTTCTGCTCATTAACCACTTTAAAAGAATATGAATTAAAACAATGTATTACTTGCCATCCTAAATGAGTGGTGTTACTTTTGAAGTGCAGCTGCTTACTAAAACACATTGAAAGATTGAAAATAATTTTACATCCACAAATGAAAGCCTCCACAAGGGGATTAGAAGCAAAATCCAGCAGGAGCTACACAGTATAAAAGAGATGAAGGTACAACATTTAGAAACTCACATGGTTGATGATTAAAAGAGGCACATCTAAGTATGCAGACAGCCGGGATAAAGCTCTCACCGCTGTCAGTCTGCAATCATGACCAGGAAGACTACCCTGCAGTAGAGCGATCTGAAAGCGAGGATTGAAGGGCTCGTGGAGCGCAGCGTGGAAGGGATGATGTCGATGGAGGTGCAGAGGATGGTCTATGTGGACAGCTTTACCCCAGATGCCTGCATATTTAGATGCGCCTATTTTAATTATCAACCATGTGAGTTGCTAAATGTATATATTATGATGTTTTTAATAAAGCTCTTTGATCTTTTTACTACACTAGAGGTCTGTGCTGTTTTCTGACTTCCCTTGCTTTTGTCTTCACAGGTGAAGTTCGATCTACCTGATTACAGCAACACTCCTCCTAGTGTGTAGTAGTTGTGTGTTTAGGTATTGAGCTAACTGCTCAGTCGTTCACATTATTTATTGATAACTGTAATTAAATCTATATTTATATTTTTCATCTGAGGCCATATTCATGTCACACAAAGCCTTTTGTTTGTTATGATCAATCCAGGGAGAGTGTAGTGCTGTGAGCAGAACACCCTCCTGGAGTAAGGCTTTTTTTTGTTTTTGTCGTTGTCAGTTATTGGCAGTTAGTGGCAGTGTAAGTGTCAGTGTGTCAGTGTGAGTTAATGTCGGTATCAGTTAGTGGCAATGCAAGTGGCAGTTAGTATCAGTGTTATGTCTGGTACTCACAATGAGATTATCGGACGAAAGATCATCCGTTTTTTTTTTTGGCATGCTATTTTCCAAATCGAAAATGAAGACGCTACTAAAGTTATGAAAATTCTCATACACTAGAATAAAAATTCTGAAGTAATGTTATGTGTTGTATTGTATTTGTACTGTATTTTCAGATGAAAGCTGTATTGATTAAAAGAAAATTGTACGAACTGGTATTGAAAAATTTACATGCTTGTCTCATCAGATAATTTCGCACGAGTTGTCGTGATCGGCTTTCGAAAGCTGTGTTCTATCAATCAGATTATCGTACGATCGCTTTCAAAACTGTATTTTTCATATGATTTTCTGATTGTGTGCATGGGCCATTAGTGTAATGCCCTGTACACACGGTCGGCAAATGTGCGATTGGAGCTTGTTATCGGAAATTCCAACCGTGTGTAGGCTCCATTGGATTTTTTCCGTCGGAATTTCCGACACACAAAATTTGAGATCTGGATCTCAAAGTTTCAGATAACAAAATTTGTTCTCGTAAATTTCGATCGTGTGTAGACAATTCCGACGCACAAAGTGCAGCGCATGCTCAGAATAAATTACGAGATGGATGCGCTCGGTCTGGTAAAACTAGCATTTGTAATGGAGATAACACATTCGTCACGCTGCAATTTTTAAAATATTCTCTTCTTCTTTATAATGGTATAATAATGAAGTTGTTTTGCTGTTCATATTCACACAGAGTTCTGACAAACTGATTTCTTTATTATTTCTCCTGATCTCCTGAATCGTATTATTTATTTTTTTCGTCAGATCTCCATAATAATGTTTCTAATTTTTGTTTATATATTTTTTTTAATCAAGATCTCCTATTTTTTTAATAGTTTTTTTATAGTGATCTCCATAATATTTTTTCTCGTTTTTCTCGTTACCACAACACCATTATGATCTTGTATTTTTTAATCTCAAGGAGGTTGGTGTTGGTGTCCCTTGTTAATTTGACATTGTATTTTGTAAATGTACTTGTGTACTCACAAACAAACTGTCCTTTTTGAAGTAAAACACATAGGCAAGTATTTCAGAAAAAAAATATCCATTTATAATGGGTCATAACAAAATAAAGAGGAAGGCAACGCTGGAGAAACTGCTGAAATTTGAGAAGCCTTTGTACCCCAGGGCAGATATCAATAATTTTACAGTCAAAATTGGTGGCCCGAGGAGTCATTATAATAGTGAGTTCAATCCGGTCCAGGACTAAAAGAGATCAGGAACAGCAGCATATGACATATATGTCCCCAGGCTGTGGTCATACAACAGCCTGCATCTTTTGTCAGACCAGACTGAACCCAGGCCATCACTCTCTGGTCTTCCTTACACACGTCCTTTCAGGCTGTGGCTCTTGTGTTGTAGTTGTGGCAGGAGATGGAGGTCAGGCTGTGGCTCTGGTGTTGTAGTTGTGGCAGGAGATAGAGGAGGAGGAGGTGGAGGTGGAGGAGGAGGAGAACCATGGTTGAACTCACAAACGTGGCTTTGGTTTGTGAGTTCGCCCCTCGACCCCTTATTTAGGGCTTGTAAGAGCAGATACTCATATAAGAGACGTTGGCCCTCCTCCATTTCCTGCATTTTGCAGGCTGCCATGTAGGCATATTCCTCTTGATTATTGTGGGGGGTCAGAGGGCCACAGTAGCCTTCCGAAATAGGCCAATTGCAGCCTCCTCCAGGTTACTCCTCTTCCTGCGACTGTTTGTTGAAATGCGGAGGGGAGGGACCTGGGATTCGGGCAGGCTACTGGGCCTGGCCACCTCCTGGCTGCCACTTTCCACTGCCTGGCTGAGGCTTTCCTGTGTATGAAAAAGGGACATAGTTTTATTTTTTTGTTCAGCAATCACACACAATTTTCAGCTCATGATTGTTGCAAATTGAATGTTAATAAATAGAAACGACTATCATTCTGACCCCAGCATTTTTCATTCTTGTCACAATCATTTTTGTCTACTACTGTCTATTGATATGTAAAACACTTTGTGAAATCATAAATTGACGGTGTCGTAACGCGTAGGGATTGGCTGGAGCGGTACACAGAAGTTGAAGCATAAGTGAGAGGGCGCTGAGAACGCCAGACCTTTTTTACATTTTTCTGCCTGTTTTTAAATGACTAAATGTAAGAGCATTACCTATAATAAATACCCCCATGCGATTTTAAAACTATATCACGCTAGTGGAGCCTTCTTTTCTCCCCCTCCCCTATTTGTTTTATCTCCACCATTGCTGAGAAAATTAAACCAGCACTACAGAGAAGGAACGATGGAGGAATAGTAACAAAGAGAGCGAGGATCCCAGTGACAACCACCATAGCAGATATCCTACATCACTGAATGCCTGTTTTTTACAAATTGAAGGTGAGGGTTCTGTGAGACCACAGTAGGAGACACTACCAGCATGGATATATATCCATATTACTTTATATGCAAGAGTTGAATAGAAGAATCATTTATAGACTGTTTTTATGCTGCAATCCATCGATCTCATTTAAGAACTTGCCATATTAATGTTTGCACTTTAATTTGAGTACTAAGTGGACTTTTTTGGCACTCATTTTGCATTTTTTGGTATTATGGCTGATGTTTTATACTAAATATTCACAGCAAAGTTTGCACATATTACTTAATTATTTATTAATGGCCGTAGGAAGTTTTGGTTTTTTATTCACGGTTACTCTAGACCTATTTATATTCTCACTGTAGGTAGTTTTGACTGTTATTCACGTTATTTTTAGATTTAACATTTATCATTTTAATTGGTAATTAGTGGCTATAGCTATAAGCTGCAACAAAGAGATAATTGATCCTTGCGGCAATATCTTGAGCAACCACTACCATAAAAGTTTGATACTCTGCTTGCTTTTTCACAATCATATATAGGTTGATTTATTTATTTATTTATCTACCATCAATATTGCGCAAAATTCATTTTATTTACTAATTCACTGAGCGTTGGTATGAACGTCATTGGTTGATGAGGGTAATTTTGCTGCAATATTGTCACTTTATTCACCCTATGACTCTATTCACTTTACAATAGTCTAGGTACTATTGGTATATTTATCATCCGACGAGCGCGAAGGACACTTTATAGTTTTAATACTTGATGTCTGCTGTGGGGATCATCGGCTTCACAAATTCAAGCAGTTTCTCCAGCACTGCTTGCCTCTTTGTTTGCTTATTAAAAAAAGGGTGGTTCAGTTGCCACAGACAGGGCAGCTTCCTGAACGTATCAATGAATATTGCTAGAAATTCCCTATCATTGAAGGGATCCATTTTCTCTGCAAGACACAAGACAAACTCTAATGTCAGGCGAAACTCTCATAATCTTGACCCAATATAGGCCTCAATCTCTAAGCAGTATAGGCCACTGATGCACCAACTTAAAATTGTACCTTCGTTATCACAATCGTCGCTTCCGCTACTCCTTCCTCCGCTCACAGAGTGTACGTATGGCGCACGCGTGTTACACTTTATATACACTGCGCATGCGTGAAACTCCGCCCGCCCCTGATGTTCTTTCTAGTGTATTCCCTGCCCCTTGTCTTTTGACGCAGTGGGGAGAGCACATGGCGGAGACACAGCAGGTGCATGCAGACAGCAGCAGCAACGACGAAAGCCCGGAGCCACAAACGTCCCGATCCCAGAGGAGCTTTAAGGCCTCAAATATGTCCTTTGTAGAGATGGTGGACATCTTGAAGAGGGATGACTATGATGGGAAGTATGGACCTTACCCAAACCCAAATGTGAGAAAGGCCAAGATCATGACTAAAGTTGTGAAAAGTCTGCACAGGAATTTTGGGGTACGACAATCCAAGGATCAATTGAGGAAACGCTGGTCAGACCTGAAATTGAGGGAGCACGATCAGTACAGAAAGATCAGGAAACTGCTTCTAAAAAGTAAGTATTTGTCATGTGTCCCTTTTATTATTATTACTTGAATGCTGCTCAATGTGCTTTTCTTTACTGTTGTACAGTTTAAAATGGTAAGTTTCATGTTCAAGGGCACAGTAATCGGTCGTAGGAAACATCGTTCATTCGCCCACTTATAAGATGTTTTTGGCAGATACAGGTTAACTACATTTGTTCAGGCCTATTTGTATTAAAATAAGTTTGTTGTCTAGATGGGTTTGTAACTAGAATGAAATGGAAACTTGATTCAGTGTAAGGAGAGGACACTCAGCAGCTGTGTACACATCTGGACGCAGGAGCACTAGTGTGGGACACCAGAACTTTTTAGGGTGTCCCACACAGGTGCTCCAGTGGATACTAGGGGTATCACCATGTGTGAAACTTTAACAAAAAAGGTAAGTATTCCAGCTTTAGAAAGCAAATAAAAATTTCTTCAGCTTGGAACTCTGCCAAAACAGACAATTGTATGACACTTCCAAGCAAAGTTTCATATTCCTATTTCTGCCATGAAATATCTGTGTGCTAAGTATACCTTTTTTTTATTCACATAGGGGAGAAAAGACTCGGGACATCTGAGGACACCAGGGACCCCCCACCTCCTAAAGAAGGGGAAATCCCAAAATCACAAACAGAGGATGTGGAAGAAGGAGAGGTTTATGAAGTGGGCGAAATAGTCACAACAGGTGAGTGTCTGAGACCACAGCTTCAGGTAATAGATGTATGCCTGCATATTTATAATACATGGTGTGTTGTTTTTATTAGGTGATGTGGATGTTGTGGAAGAAGAATCTCATTTCACAAGTGAAAGTGCCCAGATCCTCATCGGGGAGATAATGGGGTGCAACAGGAGCGTTGCTAGGGGGTGACTATTGGGGCTATAGCCCCGAATCTGGGGCCCATACCCCCCAGTTTCTTGCTGCAGGGTCTTTGCCTAACCAGCGGGTTGCGGCTGCTGTGGCGGGCAGGCTGGCTGCATGAGAGAGGCTGGAGGAGAAGAGAGAAGCGGGTGGACGAGCAGAGATGATATCTCTCTCTGCCTGCTCCACATCAGCGCTCTTCACAGCCGGGCCTCTTCAATTTGGGAGCAAGGTGCGGTGAGCAGCAGAGAGATGACATCATCTTTCACTGCCCATCACACATCAGCGCTCTTCCACCCTCACAGCACGGTGGAGTGGAGGTCACGTGCTCCCTGTCATTGTGGAGCCAGACCCCCTTGCTTCAATGTCGAAGGTGCAGTGGGAGCAGCGAGATGACATCATCTCTCACTGCCCACCCCTCATCACAGCTCTCCTGCTCTCACTAAATGGACTAGTGCTGTCAGCCTGCCACCAGCAGCATCAATGCACATTTGGTAGCACTGGCTGGCATGGCAAGTTACGATCCACATCAGGCGGCAAGTGACAATCTGCAAATGGTGGCAGGAGATGTGGCAATCTGCAAATTGAGCCAGGAGACATGGCAAGTGACAATCTGCAAATGGTGGCAGGTGACGTGGCAAATGACAATCTGCAAATGGTGGCAAGTGACAATCTGCAAATGGTGGCTGGAGACATGGCAAGTGACAATCTGCAAATGGTGGCAGGAGATGTGGCAATCTGCAAATTAGGCCAGGAGACATGGCAAGTGACAATCTGCAAATAGTGGCAGGTGACGTGGCAAGTGACAATCTGCAAATAGTGGCAAGAGATGTGGCAAGTGACAATCTGCAAGTGATGGCAGGAGACGTGGCAAGTGACAATCTGCAAATGGTGGTAGGAGACGTGGCAAGTGACAATCTGCAAATGGTGGCAGGAGATGTGGCAATCTGCAAATGGTGGCAGGAGATGTGGTAAGTGACACGCCCAGGGCTCCCACTGATTCTGCAGTATGGTGAGTTGAACCACTTCATTATATATTAGAATGTAACAATAGAAACAATGCACTTTAATCACCCTGACACCATATCAACCATGGTGCCATGATGATTGAAGTGCCAACACCAGCCCGTGAAAAATTGCTCAGGTCTCCCCCCCAACCCCCCCCCTGCGCGGGCATGCAAAAAGGTTGGTGACCGCTGCTATGGGCTCTAGCCCCAGATCTTTTGCAGATCTAGCAACGCCCCTGAGGTGCAATCCTGATTTAGAAAAAATAAAGGAAAACATCAATGATGTTCAACAAAAAATGAAGAACATCGTTGATGTTTAAGGCAGAATATAAAACACACAAAAATTGTCCCATTTTATCGTGTATTTTTGCTTTTAAAAACAAGTTTTAAAGTATTTTAAAAGCCAAATTTGAAGATCCTAACAGCGTGTCAACATGTGCTATCTGCCATCACGGGATATCAATGTACACGTTTTGTGGGTGCAACCCCTTCCTCGCAACTCAAGTAGGTGAGAGGAAGGGGTTGCACCCCCAAAACACATCCATTGATCCCCCCTGATGGGAGCTAGCACATGTTGACATTAGTCATGGGATAAGGAGGGAAATCCCCAGCTTGAATCACAATTTTTGTGCATCTTCAAAATTTGGCTTTTACAGGGGTAACATCACCCCATCTGATGAAGGCAAGATCAACACAGTTTGGACATACTAATGTCTGATATTGCCTTCACTTTGTCAAAGTTGAACTTTGCAAGTTCCTGAGTTGTGTATGTTACGGTTTAAGCATGCCCGTTTAACCAGTTTCTAAAAAAAAAATGTTATACACCAAAGATGGTTTGGTTTGGTTTGTTCAAAAACCCTTTTCTAACGCACATGTGAATGTGCTTTGAGTAAATGTTTTCTACTCAACAATGTGTGGCTTCTTCTTTCAATGCTCAATAGCAATTTTTGTAGTAAGTTGGTGTTTACAGTGACAATGGGGGATATTTACTAAAGGCAAATCCACTTTGCACTACAAGTGCAGTTTCAGTGCAGTTTCAAGTGCACTTTTGCAGTGCACTTGGAGTGCAAAGTGGAATTTCCTTTAGTAAATAACACCCACAGTGCTTTATAATTTGCCACAATCAGGCCATTTTCGTGACTCCACAAATTTCAGTCATGGTGCTGAAAATGATAAATATTTTTATCAGTAATGCATTACATACATTACATACAAACAGGATGTGTGTGTAGCAGACCCACAACATAATAGTTCGCTGAAGAAGAGATTGTCACCTCATGTATCCAAAAAATTACGTTTGCAATATTGAACAAAAAGGGAAAAAAGAAAAGCCCATTGGATAACCTAGGAGCCAGCTAAAAGAAACACAAGCAGTAAATCAAAGTAAATATTATTTCCATTTAAATAAAAAATGTATTTTTCACATGTTTGTTAAAAATTTTGTGGCATATCAATGGCCCCCCTACCTGAAAAGTACTCTAGATACTTTTCACAAACTTCACGGGCGCTTTGAGGGGGGGGGGGGCAAGCCAGGACAGCCAGCTTCAAGAGCCGTCAGGTTTTTTGTATCCGGTAATAAGCCGGCCTCAGTCCCAACTGAGGCCACGTAGTTCGATGCATTTTTTTCTTAAAAAGTTATGCAATATGCAGCATGCCATTACAATATGATTGATTTTATATTCCGCCATGTTTATTGCAGTGAGGAATAGGCGGAACCGGCTGGCCATTATTCCAAAGGCATTTTCCACCACTCTTCTGGCTCTGGCCAACCGTAGTTAAAAACCCTCTTCTCATCGGGAACGGCCACATCAGGTGTTCACACAGACCAAATGCTTCATTAGCGATAAAGACGAACAGGAGTCCTTCCGCGTTCTCTTCAGCAGGTGGCAATTCCAAGAATGATTTTGGGACCCCAAAAAAAAGCCTCTGGCACTCTGCATGAATTTAAGGACACAAATAACTTTTGAACATATTTTAGGGGGTGTTTAGGGTAAAGCACTACTATGGAGCTGCCAAAATAGATTGTTAAGTGACTAGACTAGGTGTGTATGGGCCCAGGATAGCATGCTGGGGAGGTTAGTGAAGGCAAATATGCATGAAGGACAAGAAAGGAAGTTTAAAAGCTTCCAGCATGCATGCGAACAAAGGGGACATTCACAGCATATTACAATCATGGTAATTAGGGAACGATGAAAGAAATACAATACATTAGCAAACATTAAATACATAGAATGTGATGTTAAAGGAGAAATCTTACCTTAATATAGTCCTTCTGCAGGACCTGAATGATGGCGGAACAGGTCTCTGGAATAATGATCCCCAGAGCCTGGGGGGAGATGCCTGTTGAGAACTTGATGTCCTGCAGACTTCACCAAGTACCGCAACGTGGCGACGAGCCTCTGTCCAGGAGTGATGGCTTGCCGCAGGTGTCCTGCCTTCTAATATAAGGGGACAGCAAAGCCAACAAACAGTGAAAAATGGGGTCTGTCATCTGGAGATCATTCCTGAAATCATCAGGATTATTCTCACGGATCTCCCGCAAAAAAGGCATGTGAGAGAATTGGTCACGCTGGAGCAAGAAATTCTTGGTCCATGAACTCCTCCCCACCTTGTTCATGGACTGGGCTTGGGTCAAAGCAAGAACCCCAACACCAAGCCCCCTCACAGCACAAACTCTACAACGAGTACGTAACCGCAACATGGCTTCAGAACGAACTAACAGAAAGCACTGAAAAACAGAAAGGCCTGATAAGAGCGAGCTGAAAATCAGAAACGAGCGGACAAGAACGCACTGGTAATCAAATACGTACTATAATAGTACGCACTGACAAACAAATGCAAACTGATTCCATGCACTGAAGAACAGATACGAACCCACAAGCACAAACTGAATAGCAGTAACGATCTGAAAAGCATGAGGCTGAAAAGCGCGAAACGTCTCTCACCAAACTTCTACTAACATGAGATTAGCAGAAGGAACCCAAAGGGTGGCGCGCTTAATTTGAAACTTCCCTTTTATAGAGCCGTCGTACGTGTTGTACGTAACCGCGTTCTTGACATTCGCAATTTCCGACCAACTTTGTGTGACTGTGTGTATGCAAGACAAGTTTGAGCCAACATCCGTCGAAAAAAAAAACATGGATTTTGTTGTCGGAATGTGCGATCGTGTGTACGCGGCATTAGTGTGTTTTAGGTAAGAAAACTGGTTTTATATTTAAAGTGTGTTTAGGTAGGACAAAAAAAAATCAAAAAACAAAAAATGTACTATTGTTTATTGGCCCTACTATGGGTACAAATAACAAATCATACACATACAGTATGTGGGATTGCCACGATTGTCAGTACTAGGAGAATTTATTTTGAAGGTTTTTTGGTGGTGGTAGATTGTAATGGTATAAAAATATACACCAAAAAAGTTTTGTTTTATGTTTGGCCAGTTTTCTTTTGATTATAAAAAAAAAATAAAACAAAATCAGGAGATATTTATTAACTCCAACCAAATGAAAGCCCAATTTGTCCTGACAAAAACAAGGTATAATCCACCTGGATACACTAAATAGTTGCTATAATATGCACAGTTATTACAGTTATGCTAAAACATGTCAAAGTTGCAATATTGGGCTTCTGATTGTAAACCTTTTTTTTTCCTTTAAAATAATAAACATGTCATAATGACTTGTTCTGTGCAAAGGCTTTGCACAGAGCAGCCCTGATCTTCCTCTTCTGGAGGACCCCCGCCGGTGCTCCTGGCTCTTCCTATGGAGGCACTAGACACAGACGGCACAGCGCAGCCCTGCCTCCCGCTCCCTCATCATAGAATTTTATTGACAGCAGCTGAAGCCAATGGATCCCACTGCTATTACTCTTCTCTTTTGAACCAGCATGGGACCTGCAAGTGAGAAATGTTAATTGATGGCACCGGAGCTGATTCATCAGCAAGCAGCCTGGCGATGACTATGAAGGAAGGAGCCTGTTTAAAGGTTGCGGGAGGAAGAAGTACAGTAATCATGATTGGGACATGGATTAGATGTGATACAAAATAAAACTATTAACATTTAAAAGTAGAATTTGTGAGATATTCAGTGACATGTGTGGCTTTCAGGTTGTTGTATGTGAAGCATTTGATAAATACTGCGACTTGGAAATAAAAATTCCTGAACTGTTTGGAATGAACTGGTTATAAGCTTAGAAGGATATTAGAAAGTGAAAGGGAACTAGCTGTTTAGGACTACTGAACCTTTGGGAGAGCGCTGTGGGTGGTAATTACACTGTTATTTATGTGTTATAATACGCAGCTTAAGAGAAAGGTGCTACAATCTAGCAAACCCCAGTAAGATTTGTGTGTTGCAGATACTGTTTTCCTTCTTCTGTATTAAGACCCATCACCTTCAAAAGAGCGATTGGTCTTAAGCTGGCTATACATTATACCATTTTCTCATTCAATTTCCTTTGGGTTTACCTTCAACTATGTAGTGCAAGGGCCTGCCTGGCTGCATACAAATTGAAAGTGTTTAGGTTTGATCTCATATTATATGGTTTTGGTAAATCTAAAGGAAAATTGTACAAGAAAATTGTACAATGTATGGCCAGCCTTAAAGCTGTCTTCTGTAGTTTCTGCAGGCAGATTGCAGCAGGTGGAGCTGCTAGACCCCTCCCACAGTTCTGCTCTTTGTACAAGCTATATACAGCACAGTGTTGTAGCTTTTGCATGGTAGTATCTGTGTTTCCAAAGCCATTTGGTGCATACAAAGTGGATTTATATCATTTGCTGCTATTGAGGAATATATGTAGATCAAAAAGTATTCATCTCTGGAAATCAGCTTTAAATGTCTGATTTTGGTTGGATTCAGTGACTTGTAACCCCCTATACATCAGCACTTAGACCCCAGAAAGGGAGAGGCAGTCTTGCATGCACACGTGTTGACATGGAATATATACTTTCCTGACGCATCATGGCAGCACACACATTGGGTTGTGACTCCTCCTCCACAACCTGATAGGACTGGTTAGCTATAAGATTTGAAGAGGAGTCCACCTTTGCATTCTCCTTTTTTTCCTCACCTGGATGGATCGACTGGTTACAGCTTGGAACCCCTTGCTGATTCGCCCCAGCTAGGTTCAAGCCTCTCCTAGTTGGAAGCCCTGACTGTACAGCCTCTAAACGAGCTTTATGCAGGGAACCCCACTCTGGTGGTCTCAGGGGTATGTCTTACTTATATTTTTTCAAAAAACCTTAAACAGGTTTTAAAAAGTGTGCAGCGGTCCGCACCTCTTACCTTTTGAAGTTCCGTTTTCCTACCACCTGGTAGATTCCCACTGTATCTATAATAAATTATCCTTATTTCATTTCTCCCCCCTCTGTGTCTTCGTCCGGGTCCGCTGGGCGCTGTAGTTCCTCGCCTTGCCTGTCCTATTATGGCGGCCGGCTCGGACTCACGGCACCAGGAAATGACATAACCAGCACCCTTTCACCAGCATCCAAAATGGCGCCGAACACCGCGGACAGCTAGGGCGCATGCGCAGCCCTGACGTCAGCGCAGCAGCGACGGAGGTCTATTTAAAAACCGTATTTCTGTCATTAGATGTTGTTTGGAGTGTAAGAGAACACCCTCTACTCCAATACTGCTCCATTCATTGCTGCCTTGCTGGTCCATCTCTGTTCCTGCTGCTGGTAAGTCTTTATCTCTCTCCCTCCCTTCCCAGCACTGAAAAAAAAAAGAAAAAAAAAAGGAACATTTTTTTTTCTCTATTATTGTATATGTTAAAAAAAAAGGGGGGGGAATTTTTCTTTTCCTTTCTCCCTTTATAGACACACTCTACTCTCTCCTATGGAGGCCGCTGCCACAGCAGACCACTCATGGACTGCAAGGTAAGGGGGCATATAATGGGTAAGTAATGAAAAGGAGAAAAAGAGAGCACTGCCACTAATACCACCTTGTACTGGTAGTTCCAGCAGGTCATCAAGGTCATCGCATTCTAAAAGAAAAGAGCGTTCACCTTCAAGACACTCTCATTCTCGGAGAAGTCATTCAAGATCCTCCCACCATAGAGATTCAACATCTTCTCACCAACCGCGAGATGAGCAGTGTATCCGTCCTGCTGCCAATACCTGCTGGGTCTGTGGAGCGCAAGCGCTACCTGGCAAACTGGTATGCCAAACATGCTTCGAAGAGGCAACCCGCGATAAAGAAGCTGACGCAATGCAGGCCTCCAACATAATAAGAGAATCAGTAAAAGAATCTATTCTGCAGGTAGCAACATCCGAATCAATTGGACAATCCAGTCCCGCCTCAACTACTTACGAACCCCAGGACCAAGAGGATTCACCAGAAGAAGAGGAAGTCCTAATACCCACTTCCTTCGACTTCGCACTAATAGACCCTTTCGCGAGATCAGTAAAGGAGGCGATCGGATGGGAGGAAGAAAAGGACGCTCCTTGCAAACTAAGGAAATACTTTCCTAACCTAAAAAGAGATCCCAAAACCTTTCCATTTATCGATGAGCTCGAAGAGCTAATAAAAGATGAGTGGCAAAAGCCAGATAAAAAATCTGGTCTAAATAATAGGCTAGCCAAGCTTTACCCACTGAAGGAACCAATGGTAAATCCTCTTATCTCAGCACCTGTGGTGGATTCCTCACTAATGCGCCTGGCGCGTCATGTAACTTTACCAATTGAAGATGCCGTCACCTTTAGAGACATAATGGATCGAAAGATAAACCTCGATCTTAAAAAAGCCTATTCAGTGGCAGGAAGGGCCCGCAGGCCGGCAGTTACACTAGCTGCAATCAGTAGAGCCATCACTAGCTGGTCATCTAACATCGAAAAATTATTACTAGAAGCAGCGGAACGGGAGAAAATCACGTCTGCTCTACAGGAACTCAGCTTGGTGGGAGACTTTGTGGCAGAGGCATCGGTGGACATCATAAGATCCTCAGCGAGAGCAATGGTGGCAGCAGTAACATCCAGAAGAGCGTTGTGGCTAAAGCCGTGGGTCGCAGATGCGACTTCAAAATCCAGTTGGTGTAAAATCCCATACGACGGAACAAACCTATTCGGGCCTAAACTAGATTCTGCAATCTCGAAAGTTACTGGAGGTAAATCGGGTCTCATTCCCTCAGATAGGAGACCTAAACAGCAAAAAAAACCCACCCTTTAGACGACATCTGCCCGAAAGATATCGTGAAGCAAGGTCTTCTAGGCCAGGGAAACAATTTAAGCAGAATTGGCAAAATCCACAACCAGCTTTTGTGAGGGTGCAGAAGCCCAAAAACCCCAACTCAGGGGATCAACAAAAGTCATTTTGATGGCACGCAAGCCCAACTCACAATAGTGGGTGCGAGGTTGAGGCTGTTTGCTCACGTATGGATACACTTTATAAGAGACCCCTGGATGATTTCCACCATCCAAGAGGGTCACAAATGGACATTTAAACACAAGCCGCCCAGAGAGTTCTACAGAGTTACCAGACTACCGTCTTCCCTTCTGAAACGAAAGCTTCTAACCAAGTATATTCTGGAATTGCTACAAAAACAGGCAATCGTTGAGGTTCCATGGGAACAGAAAGGCACAGGATTCTATTCTCCTCTTTTTTTTTAGTAACAAAAAAGACAGGAGACTTGAGACAGGTACTCGATCTAAAAAGTCTCAACGAAACGATTCTAGTCAAATCATTCAAAATGGAGAGCCTTCAATCAGTACTACTAGCGATAGGAACAAAAGATTGGATGCTCTCAGTCGATTTGTCCGACGCCTATTTGCATATCCCCGTGCACCAAACCTTTCAGAAGTATCTACGCTTCGCAATAGGCCACCAACACTTTCAGTTTCAGAGCCTCCCATTTGGAATATCAACAGCTCCCAGGACCTTTATGAAAGTCTTGCTACCGGTAATAGCACAGCTGAGGGAGAAAGGACTGAGAGTCCTACATTATCTCGACGACATTCTACTCCTAGCCGACAGCCGACAAACTCTGCTTCTACATCAAACAATATTAATTTCCACACTCCAACAGTTTGGCTGGATAATAAATTGGAAAAAGAGCAACCTGGTTCCGGCACAAAGAATCATTTTTTTGGGAGCCGAGATAGACACCAGTTCCAACACAGTCAGTCTTCCTCAAGCGAAAATAGATCCGCTAATACAGAAAATAAAGAAACTCCTGGCAGCAGAGTACTTATCAGCCAGAACGTGTCTAAGCATCCTGGGTTCAATGTCTTCCACCTTCTTAATGGTCCAGTAGTCCCAATGGAACTCAAGAACATTCCAGAATTCATTCCTAAAAGAGTGGAACGGGTCATCAATGAACCAGCGGATCAGGATTAACCCGGCAGTAAAAAAGTCGGCAGGGTGGTGGACTCGAATCAGCAACCTATCACGCAGCAGTCCCATAATACCGCCACTACCAGAGATAATCACCACGGATGCCAGCCTCCAGGGGTGGGGAGCACATTATCAGCATCAAGGGGCACAGGGCCGTTGGTCCTTTCACCCACAAGGTATAGTTTCAAACATTCTGGAACTCAGAGCCGCCTGGAAAACTCTACTAACATTCGGACCACTTCTTACAGGAAGAAACGTTCTCCTACGCATGGACAACACAGTGGCTGTGAATTACATTCACAGACAAGGAGGTACCCGGAGCAACACACTCATGGAGGAGGTTCGTTCTATAATCGAATGGGCTCAAGTTCATCTGACGGATCTCAAGGCAATATACGTCCCGGCAGTACTGAACCAACTTGTGGACGACCTGAGCCGAATATTCATATCAAATAACGAGTGGTCTCTCAACCCTCAAGTATTTGCTCTTCTCACTCGCAAATGGGGGATCCCCAATATGGATTTGGCAGCAACTCCACAGAACAACAAATGTCCTCGGTTCCTATCGAGAGCCACATATCCAACGGCGGCAGGGATCGACTGTCTCCATCACCCATGGAGTTTCCACTTAGGATATGTTTTTCCTCCGATTCCCCTAATAGCCAGATTTCTGGCCAGGCTGAGGAGATCAATGTCCATAGTCATAGCAGTATTGCCGTTCTGGCCGAGAAGGCCATGGTTTGCGACCATCCTACAACTAAACACAGAAGAGCCGTTTCCGCTCCCAGTAACCCCAGATTTGCTCTCACAAGGCCCATTCCTTCACCCAGCACTGGAACGACTACACCTAACGGCCTGGAGGTTGAAAGGGAGAGGCTACTAGACCAAGGGTGTTCACTTAGAGTAGTGAACACACTCCAACAGGCCAGAAAAGGAACAACAAACAACACGTATAGCAAAATCTGGGAAAAATTAACCGAATTTTCACAGCAACAGTCTTGGAACCCACTCTCTCCTTCAGTCTCTCAAGTCCTAGAGTTCCTACAACTAGGACTGGAGAGGGGACTAGCTTCAAGCACTCTCAAAGTTCAGGTCTCTGCACTGTCCACAATGACGGGAACCAAATGGGCACTGGATCCGCTCATAATCCAATTCCAGAAAGCATGCCTGAAAATATGGCCACCAAGAAAACCAACCTTTCCGACTTGGGACCTATCGATTGTGCTAGAGGCTCTGTCCAGAGAACCCTTCTTCCCTCTGGAATCAGTATCATTATGGGATCTAACGTTTAAATTATCTTTCCTGGTAGCAATAACATCTGCCAAAAGAGTCTCAGAGTTACAAGCGCTACTAATCAAAGAACCGCATCTGGTCTTTTACCCGGATAGTCGTCCTCAGACCATCAGATCAATTCATACCTAAGGTAGCATCTACCTTCGGTTGGACATTAAATCTGTTATCACCACCTACTTAGAAGCTACCAAACAATTCAGAAAGACTGACAACCTTCTAGTCATACCGCATGGCCCGAGAAAAGGCCAGGCAGCTTCCTCAAGAACAATAGCTTCTTGGCTAGTGAGAACCATCAAAAGAGCATACCAAATTCAGCTACTCCCAATACCGGTCGGATTAAAGGCCCACTCGACTAGAGCGGTAGCGACCTCCTGGGCAGCGTACTGTAGAGTGTCCTCAGAAACCATTTGCAAGGCAGCAACTTGGTCTTCCAGAAACACTTTCATATCACACTACAGAATAGACCCGGCTCAATTAACTACGGTTGAGTTCGGGATATCAATCATTCAGACTAATTCTTCTATACCCTGTACTTGAGCAAATAAAATCTTTTGAAAGCACCCACCCATTTAGCGAGTTATTTCCCAATGTGTGTGCTGCCATGATGCATCAGGAAAACGGAAAATTGTATACATACCTTTCCGTAATTTTCCTTTCCTGACGCATCCCATGGCAGCACACAGAATCCCACCCCTCTAAGGTGATAGTTACTGAGAATGCAAAGGTGGACTCCTCTTCAAATCTTAGAGCTAACCAGTCCTATCAGGTTGTGGAGGTGGAGTCACAACTCAATGTGTGTGCTGCCATGGGATGCGTCAGGAAAGGAAAATTACGGAAAGGTATGTATACAATTTTCCGTTATCTGGATGGGCAGTGCAAAGACTCAGGCCTGGGCTGGGAAGATGCTCAACTCTGATAGGATAATACAGAAAGTCTATAGTATCCCAGCAGCTTAAACAATGTTGAATGTGCTGTCAGAGTATTGAAATAATGCGCTGGAAGCTTCTTGTATAAAGCAATACGCTTTTCTTTCATGGAGGATTGCAGTACATATCTTTACATCATGGAGACAGGAAGAGAACAACAAACAAGTGCATTGAACATAGATAGACAATACATCCTGTTATATCATAGAATACATACTATAACACTATAATACTACAGCGTCACCTGCTGCATAGATAAGTATAATGCATGCAGTATATAGTTCACAGTACTTTGCATTACATGCTGTTGTCCTTCCAACAGAATGGTCAGTTCTCTGCTACTTTAAAGGGTCAATATGGGCAACATTTGCAATCTATAAAGTCATATATTTGATTGAGTCTGTCAATAACATTAACACAGCAGTTTTTGTTTTCTTAAGTCACCTATAATATACAGTAGTTGTATTACCTGTTGATCTGATCAGTAGATCTGTTATTTTCCCACATCCTTAAAAGTGTACTGTATGCATAGCTAAAACTGTTTTTATAGCTGTGGATGGAGTAAGGAAGGCTTACAACCCTTGTCGAGGCAAGGTTAAACCTTCCAATGGAGACACCTGCACCAATGGCAACCATCTACGGCTAGTGTGTTTTTTATAGCATTTTCCATGCATTTATTACAGGTTTTCATGTGTTTTTCATGCATTTAAATGTGCATCTATTGACCTCTATTGGGCACTATGTAGCACCAAAAAAAGCACCTTTTTCCAAGTCACATGGAAAAGCATTGCATAAGTATAAAAGAACCCCATAGACATTTAGACTTAGAAATTAAGATCCTTTCCTACTTTATCTAAAACTGAACTGAAAAGTTTCAGTTATAGGGGGTCAGGACATACCATATAATACTGCCAGGGGTTCTTACAATGGTCAGTCTTTATGCATATGGCTTAAAACGTTTTTCTCAAAGGAAAAAAACTGCTGCTGTAACTGCTTAAAAAAGTGTTAGCTTGCATTTTGCATTCATTTGTTTGCCTCTTATTTAAAGTGGTTTTAAGGCATGAGTTTTTTTTTTACCTTAACATAAAAAAACCTTCTGCAAGCAGCTGCCCCCATAGTCCCCAGTTATACTTGCCTGAGCCCGATCTTGATACAGCGATGTGCTCAAGAGTAGTGGCTCTCCCAGCTCTCTTTCTCCTCATTGGACAGAAAGGCAGCAGCGGAAGCCATTGGCTCCTACTGCTGTCAATCACAGCCACTGCGGAGGGAGTGAAGGTGGGTTTGAGCCACAGACACACAAAGCTGTCCCAGGATCGAGCACACATGACATGAGTCTCCCCATAGCAAGCCGCCTGCTATAGGGGCACTCGGCAGGGGGGAAGAGCCAGGCGTGGTGGTGGAGGACTGGAGAAGAGGAGGATCGAGGCTGCTATGTGCAAAACCATTGTAAAGAGCAGGTAAATATAACATGTTTGTTATTTGTTTTTTTCAATTTACCTTTATAATCACTTTAAAATACATATAGCGTGATTTTACTGCAGAACCAACAGTGTTGTCACCTAATTAACCACTAAAGATCCACCCTACAGCAGTTTTACTGCTACAGGGCGGCACCTCTGGATCACGTGTATATATACGTGATCTGGTTCTTCAGGGCAGGGGGCACATATGTGCACTGCCGCCGACTTGCTCCCACTGTGATTATACACAGTGGGAGCTGATCGGTGGGTACCGCTGACTCAATGTCCACCGGCACTCATCGATTGTTCAGTACAGAGGCAGAACAACGATCTGCCTCTGTAAACAAGGCAGATCATCGTTCTGTCAGGAGAATCCATGCCTTAAGGAAAAGAGACTACACCAAAGAAAAAAGGCATAGAAAAAGATGCCACATATAGAGCCACAGAGATATAGTATCTGAAAAATTAAACTAATTAATTGTAACAAAATATAAATGTATTAATTGTATAAATACACAATGATTAATTGCACAAGGTATAAAATCAAATTAATAAACCTCCACCGTTCACCTTCTAATGACAACGTTGTCAATGGACAGACAAATACAGACAAACTAACAGACTGACAAACATATAAGGGAACATCTTCACTACATGTGCATAAATATATGGGCCATGAAAATGCTGTATAAGTGTAAGCAGTATGGCAACACCAGACGTGGGGCCAGGCAGTCCTATTATGAAAGGATATAAAAAAAGGCAGGAACCTGTATGACTCAAAGTCATACAAAATCGTACGATTTGAAAAATTATTGACAAGGTATGCTGTTGATGGCTGTTGGGGGTATACGGCAAAGGGGTATTGGCATACTGGATCAAAACAAATGAATATCCATAGCGTGAGCCCTAAGATATGTTGCAATTCATAGGACACAGAAAAGTAGCCTGCACAGCGATCATCAATTGCAGAGGGCAAACTAATTGAATAACAGAAGCGTAGCGGGTAGGTATATCTATTATGATCTACCTTACCCGGATGTAGAGAGTAATATGCTGCAAATGGTCTGCCGTGATCTGCTGTGTTCAGTAGTCCGTTTCACTTACGATGGCCCATATATTTATGCACGTGTAGTGAAGACATTCCCTCATATGTTTGTCAGTCTGTTAGTTTGCCTGTATTTGTCTGTCCATTGACAACGTTGTCATTAGAAGGTGAACGGTGGAGGTTTATTGATTTGATTTTATACCTTGTGCAATTAATCATTGTGTATTTATACAATTAATACATTTCTATTTTGTTACAATTAATTAGTTACATTTTTCAGATACTATATCTCTGTGGCTCTATATGTGGCATCTTTTTCTATGCCTTTTTTCTTTGGTGTAGTTTATTTTCCTTATTATATGGCCAGCCACTGAGCCCTGCCCATCCACGGGGTGAGTAGATGAGTATCTGGTTTTCCTTATTATTTAGTTTGGCCTCCTTCCCCTTTCTTGTCTTTTCCAGGATCCATGCTTTCCTTAGTAAAAGCACCTCCCACAGTACACAGAAACACAGGCTAGGCACAGTTAACTCTTTGATCGCCCCTGATGTTAACCCCTTCCCAATCAGTGTCATTACTACAGTGACAGTGCATATTTTGTAGCACTCATCACTGTATTATGTCACTGGTCCCCAAAAAGTGTCAAAAGTGTCTGTCACTGTCAATATTAAAGTCCCGCTATAATGATTGCCACAATTACTAGTAATAAATAAAAATATCACATAGTTTGTAGACGCTATAACTTTTGCGTAAACCAATCAATAAACGCTTATTGGGATTTTTTTTTACCAAAAATATGTAGCAGAATACATATTGGCCTAAACTGATGAAGAAATTAGATTTTTTACATTTTTTTAATGGATATGTTTTATAACACAAAGTAAAAAATGTTTTGTTTTTTCAGAATTGTCTGTCTTTTTTTAGTTTAAATGGTAGGAATACCGCGCTAGCAAAATTCATAACAATAAGCAGCAGCATACAGTGTGATATACACCAGAAATCAAAAATTATATAAAAAAGCTGCGCTACAAATTGAAATTGAAATCCATAACAGATGACATCAGGAAAAAACTAATCAAAAATGTCCTTCAAAATCATAAACACCACCACCGTGTGCCTATAGATATTAGTGTTATGTCACTATAGCTGTTGATTCAGCTTACCAGATGGCAAGCTTAAAAAGGCGAGTGGCTATAACCCAGCCAAGGCCTTTAAGCTTGCTGCCGCTCCCGGTGTTCAGATGGCGGGGGGTAAATCTCCAAGCTCACTCGCGGTGTCCACGTATCCACTTATTCCAATAGAAACCCAGGTAACTCAGAGGAAAGAGAGACTGGCCATAGTGTGATACCCTCCAAATATTTATTTAAAAACATGTAGTCACTTACATTAAAACAGCAGAGTTGCGCATACGAAAGCCGGCCAGCATACAAAGTAAACAGAGCCCGTTCTCCGAGGGTGTGGTGACGACAGTGCGTGCCTTCCCAAAAGTTTATAGCGCAAAAAATAAAAAAGATGGAGAGGTGATCAAATACCACCAAAAGAAAGCTCTATTTGTGGGGGAAACAAGGACATAAATTTTATTTACAGTGTCGCATGACCAGACAATTTTCAGTTAAAGTAACACAGTAACACATATCGCAAAAAATGGCCTGGTCATGAAGGGGGGTAAACCTTCCAGAGGTCAAGTGGTTAAAGGAAATAGAAAAACAATAGATCTACTGCCAGGATCAACAGGTAATAAAAGGATGTTACAGAGGACTCAGAAACTGATGTCTCAATGCTATAGACAGACTGCATCATATGTGTTTTCATTTTACCCATAGTTCTACTATAATGCTGCTGGATTAGTTTAGTTCTTTTCTTTTGTTTTTGGGGTGTAGAGGTGGCATACTTGTAGTTGTACCTTGCTCCACAAATACCTGTTCTTTCTCACATCATTGCCTAATTCTTTTTTCCCATGGATAAATGTCGTTTCTCTATTAGTTTTGACTGTATGTGCTGTTTTTCTACATTCTAAATGTGCAGAGAAATTAGAAGGCAGGCATACACATAAAATGTTCTTCTGCTCTGGATCTGCTTAAGTCAACACTGCGGTATCTATAAATGTTTGTTTAGAAAAAAACAAACAGGCACAAAAAAACAGGATTTCCCTGCGGATGTCTGAGTATATATCAGCAACCAGTCTTTATACTGTGAACTGTACAAAGCTGAATGGTGAAAGAATACTGAGCTATGGACAATGCCATAATAAAATAAAGGCCACAGAGTTGGTTCATCTAGCAGGAGAGCCTTGGCACAGACAATGTCATAAGGACAAGGTTACTGCACACCTGCCTTTATGGATTAACTGTAAGAACAAACACCGTGCTGCATGGCAAGCACCCTCTGGTGTCTTTACTTACCTTTAGAATCCCTGCTCACCACGTCATGAGATAATGAAGTTCTTTACAGATCATATCTAGGCATATATTTTCTAAAATGCACACTGTGGCAGTGCTCATGCTTATCCACTTAGGTACAAGTGTGCCCCAAACCTGGAGGGTTTCTTGGAGGGTGCAATGGTGGATCAGTGGGGCAGTCAGGGACACTAAGGGTAAAATGAAGCAGCGGTTTATTTTTTTCAGGTATTTCCAGAATATAGGTTTGCTTTAAGTGCCTTCTGTAAAAGAGCATCATTGTAGGCTTGTACAACTAAATGCCTTTAAATGGCTGGGCATGCAGGAGCTTGTAACTTATCAATAGTTGATGGATGAGTGTTAACCATATTTATACTAAACCCTTCGATTGGTAGATATTTTCACATGCAGTATTTCAATCTCTACCTATGTGTAGGATTGCCCCCCCATGAGCCACTGGTAATTTGGGTCCTCTGCTCTTGCCTAGCCCTATGTGAGGCCTCACCTTCATTGACACCACCTGCATACCTTTCTGTAAACCCAAGCAGGCACACAAGAATTAAACTCACAACCCTATAAAAGATTAATAGACTGTATTGGCCGGTTAAGGTAATAAAAGTATAACAGAGTACATTGGTACGTTAAAGTCAACCAGCATGAACACAATAATGACTTTATGATTAACCTTATAGGTTCTCTTATAGAGGTTTCAAACTCCAGCATATACTGTTACTTCAAGGGCATAAACAGTAGTTCTCCATATGAGATAAATCACCCCAAGTGACTAAACAAGAGTAACAACATAGATCAACTATGGAACTTGAGAGCTCTCAAAGAAATGGGCTAAGTTTAGGCCTGCAAGATAAAGATTTAAGGTAAACACAGATCTGCTCTCAGGATAGAATGGTCTGAGTAAGTCTTTGTGATTAATTTTCTGCTGGCTATGTTGGGGCCCTTGGAAGACCTTGGCACGCAGTGAAATAAAAGTGTGTCTATATCCTATATTATTGTGTCTATATTGCAGCAATGTATCAAGGAAGTTGGTCTTAGTGGAGGAGGGGACTCTTCGGGTGCAGATGAATGCTTAAAAGGGGCAGACCCAGTTGCAGCAGTCAGGTGCTAAGATGTGCACAGTTGCAGTAGTTAGATGTAAAGTTATGCATGGTTGCAGTAGTTAGATGTAAGGGTATGAACGGTTGCAGCACTCTATAAAGTAGATTAAATAACTTGGCTGCATTGGGACTGGTCTAGAGTAATATGAGCAGTGCACACAACAGCAGGTGTGTGGTTGTCATGGATGCACTGCTCATAGTTCTGCAACAGGCCTCAGGCGCACAGGTTCACAGAGGCGCAGTCGGGCTAACAGGCATCCAGCGGTGAACAGACGTGTGCCAATGCGCATGCGCGTGAGCAGATCGCGGAGATTGTGCATGCGCGCACAGTGACGTTGCCTTGGCGCCCAGTGACCTTTAAAAGGGCTCCAGCTGCATTAGTCCTTTGCTGTTTGATCTGCAGCTTTACCCTGTGACCTGATCCTGAACCTGCATCTGATCCAATACTGACCTGGCTTCCTGACCTCGCTGCTGTCTCCAGTCCTGACCCTGGCTTCCTTGACCTTGCTCTATTTCCCTGTCTGCCTGACCTTCCGTTACTAACCCAGCCTGAACTCTGACCATTCCTTACCTGCCGTTTCTGCCTGACTGATCTGCTGTGTAGTACCTGGCTAGTCTGACCTTGCTCCTGCCTGCTGTCTTGCATCTGTGTGCATCTGAATCTGCTGCCCCTCAACGCACCTGCATCCACTGACCTGCATCCTCAGCGCACCTGCATCTGCTGACCTGCATCCACAGCACACAAGCTGGTTTCTGTCTCTGCCAGCTGTCATCATCTCCAGTAGGGATGGGCTGTCTGTTCAGGTCGAAAGTGAGTTCGACTGGAACGTTGGCAGTTTGCCCGTTCGCCGAATAGCAAATAATTGGGGGTGTTCGCGGCAAATTCGAAAGCTGCGGAACACCCTTTAAAAGTCTATGGGAGAAATCAAAAGTGCTAATTTTAAAGAAGGTTAATATGCAAGCTATTGTCATAAAAAGTGTTTGGGGACCTGGGTCCTGCCCCAGGGGACATGTATCAATGCAAAAAAAAGTTTTAAAAAGGGCCGTTTTTTCGGGAGCAGTGATTTTAATAATGCTTAAAGTGAAACAATAAAAGTGAAATATTCCTTTAAATTTTGTACCTGAGGGGTGTTTATAGTATGCCTGTAAAGTGACTCTTCAGATCTGGTATGGATATTAAGGGGAACCCAGGGCCAAAATTAAAAAAAAATGGCGTGGGGGTCCCCGCCCCCCTCTGACACACGGGGACATCCCTATGGCTTTCCCCGTAGTGTCAGAGGGGGTGGGGCCACCCTGTCCGCCCCCTCTGATGCACAGGGACATCCCTATGGGGAAAGCCATATGGGTGTCCCTGTGTGTCATAGGGGGCGGGGTCTCTCGGCAATGTCACGTGTGGCCCCGCCCTCAGTTATAAGAGAGCTGTCACCTGCGAGGACACGTCATATGGCGGCAGAGCTTTTTTTTTTATTATGTTCATGTCCCATAGACTTTAACGGTGTTCGAACAAATTTTTTGCCTATTCACATGTTCTTCTGCGAACCGAACAGGGGGGTGTTTGGCCCAGCCCTAATCTCCAGCCAAGAGAACTCTGCAGGCACTCATACCTCACTGTGCTCCTACGGTCACTGTCCAAACTCCAGTGACTCCGGAGCCAGGGCTGTATGAGAGGTCTCCCTCTGCACATCAGGCTCACCTCCAAGGTACGTGTCAGTGGTCTATGTCTACAAGTTATTTGCAAATGGGTGCACCTTAACAGAGGGCCTGTGACCCAATCCCAACTTCCTTTCTCTGCAGTTCCCTGATGGAAGTTGGGTGGATGAACAGAGGAGGCCCCCTTTCTTGTAGCTGGCAGCAATTGAGATGATGAACAACTTGGCAGTTCCTCGGCGGGGCTAAGCAGTGTCAGCCTGGATCACTGACAAGCTTCTCAGGGTGGGCACTGGAATGGCCGATTATGCAGCCAACTCTTCACAGTTCAGCCTCCTAGTCCAGGATGCTGCAGCATCTAGCATGACTCAGTATAGAAGCAGCCTGGCACAGCACAGCACTTCTTCTCCCTACCTCTCACTAATTGGCGCGCTAGCCCCAGCTGCCATGCTCTTTCCTGGGCTTCTTCTTTTATATCACACCTCCTTCTCTCTAGTATCCCTGGGTATTGTAGTTTTTTGTCAGTGATGGTTGTGGCACAGATCCTCCTCCACACTACATCTCCCAGAATTCCACTGCCTAGGAACAGTCACTGGCTACACAAGGCACATCTGTTACTGTCATCTTGTGAAAGACAAAGAGTTCTGCAATCAGTAATATTACCCTCTGGTACACATATAAAAAAGAGTAAAGATACAGTGTATTTAGTGTTCACGGATTTTGCCATAAATAGCAGAAATACATTTTGGAGGATAGAGAAGTAATGAAACTCAGTGGATTTCCAGATATACAGCTAGAGCAATTATTTAAACGGCAGTCTGATAAGTTTTCATTATGTTATGATATGGCCTTTAGCTCCACTAAAAATGTTTTTCAAAGTTATTTTATTGTTTTATTATGGAGTAAATTATTAACAATAACACAAATAACTTTTTACAAAAAAAGTTTTCCGTGTGGTTCCTAGGCTTGTGGGTTCAAATAAACATGTCAATGTTGACTGCTAGATCATGCAACACCATATTCTTATGAAGGGAGTGTAATGCCCCGTACACACGGTCGGACTTTGTTCGGACATTCCAACAACAAAATCCTAGGATTTTTTCCGACGGATGTTGGCTCAAACTTGTCTTGCACACGGTCACACAAAGTTGTCGGAAAATCCGATCGCTCTGAACGCGGTGACGTAAAACACGTACGTCGGGACTATAAACGGGGCAGTAGCCAATAGTTTTCATCTCTTTATTTATTCTGAGCATGCGTGGCACTTTGTCCGTCGGATTTGTGTACACACGATCGGAATTTCCGACAACGGATTTTGTTGTCGGAAAATTTTATCTCCTGCTCTCCAACTTTGTGTATCGGAAAATCCGATGGAAAATGTCCAATGGGGCCCACACACGGTCGGAATTTCCGACAACACGCTCCGATCGGACATTTTCCATTGGAAAATCCGACCATGTGTACGGGGCATATGAGTAAAAAAAATCCAGGGTGCCCAGATTTTATCAAATTTGTGTGGCTTTTCTTGAAACTCATGGGCAAGTTTGTACAATGAAAGATTAAAATTAACCAATTGCTTCTACTCAGCTGAAGAAGGAGAATACAGTCCTATCCATGTTAAATTGTATATTCTTCTTGGCATAGAAATATAGGGGTTGATTTACTAAAGGCTGTTCACTTTGCAAGGGAATTTCCCCTTAAAGTGTTTGTAAACCCACTAGCAAAAAAAAAGAAAACCTGCAAGACAAAGGCATAATGAGTTAGTATGCATAGCATACTAGCTCATTTTGAATTACTTACCTTAGATCGAAGCCCCAGCAGCGGTCCTCGTACACCGCTCCGGCTGGCGACATCGCTCCCAGAGTTACCTCCTGGGTTTTGCGGGCTCCGGCGCTGTGATTGGCCAGAGCCGCAATGACGTTACTCCCACGCAGTTTAGGAGATATCTGGGGTATTATAGGCTTACCTGTAGTAAAAAGTGGTTGTAAATGGTTTACAACCACTTTAAGCTTAGCAAATAAGATGAAGTTCTTGTGACTGCCACAATCCAATTATGTGCAAGCAAAATATTGTTTTCTTATTTTTCTTGCACATGATTGGTTATTATTTACAAAGATCATTTTCATAGTATTCACTAAGTATAGTGAAAATTTCCTTTGCAACCTGAACAACATATTTGCTTTTAGTCAATCAACAAACTTTACTATGTATACAAAAGATACGCTGCGCTAAGATGAAAATATCAATCTGGAGATTATTAATGCATGTGAGGTATACTGAAAATATCGCATAAGCGGCTTATCCAGCCACAGCAAGGCACAAAGGATATATATAAAAAAACAAGTGATTTTAAAGTGTAATGTGTAAATAATATGCTAGATGTAAGAGTAGCGATGACTAAACTACTAACTGTATATATAATGAATGAAAAATTATTTATATAATCTGAAATTTACCGTGTAAAACATATAAATATATCACAGTGATAAGTGCAAAAATACAACAAAGTGCCAAGTGCCACACAATGAGTGTGAATATCAAATCCAAGATGTGATACGTGGTTATTAAAGTCCAATTTATGAAAGAAATGCACATAAAGTCCATAAAAACAGTTCATAAAAAATCCAACATGCGTGCATTAATCTTAGTGCTTAGTGCTCAGAATTCCTTGCTCAAGTGCCATCCAGTGACACCCCGGGGACAGCCGCTCACCTCAGAGTGTGTGACTTAGCTGTGAGACTGAGTCTAAAAAGGCTTATGAGCCATCCCACGGCTCAGTGATGGAATCCAGATACACAGTTTTCAGCAGCAACTCCACAGTTAGGAATAAAGGAAAAGAAAAACTGGATAGTGTGATATCGTTTATAAATGTCTATTGGAATAAAAGCTCCCCACATTAGGGTACTTACATTTGCAAGGTGCGTGAGTGCACCAATCTGATAACAGTCTCCAAAGTTTGCCTGTCAGGAGGGATAAGCTGTGCATCGCATCTCAGTGGAGTGAAAGGCTCCGTGCTCCATCCTGGCCCCTCCCCTACGTGTGTTCGACACAGGGTCACGTGTCTTCATCAGGGGGATCTATACTATACTATACTATACTATACTATACTATACTATACTATACTATACTATACTATATCTATACTATACTTGAAATTATTCTACTCTGCCTACCTAAGATACTACCCTCTTCCACCCTTCTTCCCTTCCACACAGTGCATGAAATGGCAACCTGAACCTTACAGAGGGGAGTGCCAAACCATTTATCCCAGCTGCTAGAGGAAGTGGGAATGTTGTCCCCCTGTATCAGAGAAGGTACAAGAAATTATGGCAGGCCCAGCAATTTTACAAGGAATACATATATGACGGAGACTTGACCCATATAGTGGTGCCTTAAAGTGGTTGTAAAGTCTCAAGGCTTTTTACCTTCAGGCATTCTATGCCTGAAGGTAAAAAACCTTCTGTGTGCAGCAGCACACCCAGCCCCCCTCATATTTACCTTGAGCCAGCGATATGCACAAAAGCAGCAGATCTCCTGAGTCTCTTCCTCCCCATTGGCTGAGACAGCAGTGGGAGCCAATGGCTCCCATTACTGTCAATCACAGCCAGTGAGCCAATTAAAAGAGAGCGATGGCGGGCCGAGCTGCTTGCTATGGGGGCACTTGGCTGGAGGGAGGGGCCAAGAGTGCCGGCATGGGACTCAAGAACAGGAGGATCGGGGCTGCTCTGTGCAGAACCACTGCACAGAGCAGGTAAGTATGACATGCTTGTTATTTAAAAAAATATATATTTTCTTAAATATCACTTTATGTCACTCATAATCCATGAGCATTCACCTTCTGTGAAGTATCCCAGTTCTCATTTAGCTCTGACTTGCTCCAATTGATACATCCCTATTAGTGACGAAATAGAAGGACCTTATTAACATTTTAAGAGTATTTAGACTTTGTAGATTTTGCAGGTAAAATATAATGTTGTATTATGATTGCCCCTTTTGGACAAAACATGCTTAGAATCACAAATGGCATTTGAATAAATCACCATATTCTTATACTGCTTTCACACTGAGGTGCTTTACAGGCACTATAGCGCTAAAAATAGCGCCTGTAAAGAGCCTCTCCTCTCACTCCAGTGTGAAAGGCCGAGTGCTTTCACACTGGAGCGGTGCGCTTGCAGGACGGTAAAAAAAGTCCTGCAAGCAGCATCTTTGTAGCGCTGTAAGAGCGGTGTACACAACGCTCCTTAAGCGCCCCAGCCAATGGATAATCAATGGGCAGAGCCACCAAACTGCTGGCAAAGCGCCGCTGTAGTGGCACTTTACGGGCGGTTTTAACCCTTTTTTGGCCACTAGCGGGGGTTAAAAGCGCCCGCTAGTGGGCTAATATCGGCGCTAAAGCGACGGTAAAGCGTAGCAAAAAATAGCGACGCTTTACTGCCGATGCCCCCAACGCCCCAGTGTAAAAGTAGCCTTATGCTGTGTACACACGGGTGGACTTTTTGACCAGACTGGTCCGACGGAACAAATCCGTCGGACAATCCGACCGTGTGTGGGCTTCATTGGACCTGCAGCTGACTTTTTCGGTCGAAAGTCAGACAGAATTTAGATTTAAAACATGTTTCAAATCTTTCCAATGGATTTGAGTCCGGTCGAAAAATCCATTCGTCTGTATGCTAGTCCGACGGACGAAAACCGACGCTAGGGCAGCTATTGGCTACTGGCTATGAACTTTCTTATTTTAGTCCAGTCGTACGTCATCACGTACGAATCCGTCAGACTTTGGTGTGATCGTGTGCAGGCAAGTCCGTTAGTTCGAAAGTCCGTCGGAAGTCTGTCAAAAGTCTGTCGAATGTCCGTCGGAAAGACCGTCGGACCTTTGATGCCGAAAAGTCCGCCGCGTGTACACGGCATTAGAGTATACTTATTTACTTTTCTAAAGTGATTTTTATACTGCTCTGTGCCACATTTAGTGCCAGCTGAATAACAACTTTTTTTAAGTGCTTCTCTTTGTATTGGAATCTGTCTGATAACAGAAAACTCCCTGGAGTCAGAAAAGAGACATTTTTGCCCCCACCTATGCTAAGTAGAAATGCATTATTGAATTGAATGACAGGCTGTGCACAGACCTCATCTACTTTGCAGGGTCCATCATTTAAAAAAAAATAAAATTGTATTTTATTATATTTTTTCATATAAGCCACAGTATAATTCAGATTCCAAATTACAGTAATACAGTAGCCCTGTAGGAATCAGGTAAACAGGGATTTGGAGAGAATTCACTAAAGAGCTAAAACTTCTTGTATCTGAGAACAGGATGGTAAGGAGAAAATGAAAAAATCTACCTCCTTTAAATAAAACCTATAAGGTCACTCAGAAAAACATTAGGAGGAAATGATGATGTGCTTAGGTGGGGATGGGGAAGGGAGGTCGCATTGGTAGGTAGCTGATAAGTTGATAGGGAATTAGGAGAAGAAAGAGGGAATTAGAAGCATAGAGGAAGATGGACAGGAAAAAAAACACATGGTAAGAAAGGAATGAGGGCAGAGAGAGAAACTGTGGGTAAAACAAGAAAGAAATGTGGGGAGGGGGAGATATTGGGGTACACAAAGTACATTTCTCCCATCATTCAAACTGAGAAACTTCACTAGTCTGTATAAAATTATGTATATATGGTAATAAAAAAAGGAAGAACTTAGTGCTGGTAAGGCATGGTAATACCCCTCTGGATTTTTTAGGCAGAGCAGGTAATATAGTAAAAAAGGTATTTTATTATGAATATACAATAAAAATGCAAATAGTAAGAAGGAAATGTATACAATTACATAAAAAAGTGTGTAACAAATATACTCAGGTAAACATTAGTATGGATCTCAGCTGTCCTCTAGACAAAGTTGCGCTAGCAAGAGAGCATACTGCAAATGACGCCTGACATGTTTCGGACCCTATAGTCCTTCTTCGGAGGCTTATGTCATTTTTATATACAGAATCATAAGTATTCTAAAATGTAGATACAATGATACATTAGTAGAGCAATAAATCAATATAACAATTGAATCTATGATAATTAATTGCTTGCTGCCCGCCCACCGTCAAATGATGGCGGAGCGGTGCAGCTCTCATTCTGGGACATCGTCATATTACGGCGTCCCAGAACGACCACTCCAGCTCGCCTGCAGGGGCGCGCAGCGCCACTATCGTGGCGGCGCCGTGTCCTGATCTCTGTAAAGAGCCGCGTCTGCTGCTCTTTAACCATGTGATCGGCTGTGTCCAATCTGGACACTATAGACAATTCTAGACATTTCTAGTGCAATATTATACCAAATTTTAGCATAATGTTTTACAAGCATCTAAAGTGTAATCTGCTGGATGGGAAAATATCAGATTCCTTAAAAGGGGAATGGGTTGGTTAGACCTGTATGTAATCATAAATAGGACCCAGCGCTGGACTACTGGAATTACTCTCTACATACTATATGGTAATCAGTAATGTCTCCTGCTATAGATATCAGACGGACAAAGACCAACTTTCAGAACCCGCAGATAAGGACTGTCAGGAGTTTGGGGCTCCATGATATCTAATAGACCACAGTCAAATTACATAAATAAGGCTTATACTCCTCCTCCCTATGCTTCCAAAGCTGCAGTGAAATAGATGACTTTTTACACCCTCTGGACATGTCAACATGTCCAGGACTTCCAGATAAAGGTAAACAACATTATCTCAAAACTTTTATAGGTATTCTTAAAATATGTAACCCTAAAACCTGCCTCCTTGGTGTATTGGGAGATTTACAAATATTACTTAGTGATGCACTGAAACAAAAATTCTGGACCAAAACTGAAACCGAAAATTCAGGATGCACTTGGCTGAAAACTGAAACCTTCAGGGCTGGTATGGATATTAAGGGGAACCCCGCACCCAAGTTTTTTAAAAAATGGCGTGGAGGTCCCCCAGGCCCCCAGACACTATATACTCTAAACAGCAGTATATATACACTATACGGCCTGCCCTATATACTCTTCAGAAAATTGGGCCTTAGGTGTTGGTGGAACCAGAACACTGTAAGCCCTCACAGTTACTCTTGTTGAGCGCAGGAATGGGCCCTGTTGTGAAATATAATATCAAGAATTGTAATTACATGCCCCTGTTAAACAGGGGCATAAAAATTGGGCCTTTGGTTTTGGTGGCACCAGAACACTGTAAGCCCTTGCAGTTACTCTTGTTGGGTGCAGTAACGGGCCTGCATTGAAATATTATATCAATAATTGTAATTACATGCCCCTGTAAACAGGGGCAGAAAAATTGGGCCTGGGTTTTGGTGGCGCAGGAACACTGTAAGCCCTCACAGTTACTCTTGTTGGGCGCAGGAACAGGTCCTGCTGTGAAATATTATATCAAAAATTGTAATTACATGCCCCTGTTAAACAGGGGCAGAAAAATTGGGCCTCGGGTGGTGGTGGTGGTGCCACATCACTGTAAGCCCTCACAGTTACTCTTGTTGGGCGCAGGAACAGGCCCTGCTTTGAAATATTATATCAATAATTGTAATTACATTCCCCTGTTAAACAGAGACAGAAAAATTGGGCCTTGGGTGGTGGTGGTGGTGCCCTAAACCAACAAAATTGTTGAAAGCTAGCATCATCAAGATTGAGGAGGAAAAGGATAGTCAGCATAAGTCTTCAAGGGATCCCAGATCCATAGCAAATTCAATCAGTTACATCAGCATCAGGTGCTTGATAGCTGCTGATCCAAGGCTGATTCATTTTTATGAATGTGAGCCTATCAACAGGAGTCTGTGGACAGGCACACTCTTCCATCCATTACCAACCCTCCAGCAGCACTGAATGTGCATTCAGAAAGCACGCTAGATGCAGGACAGGCCAGTAGCTTAATTGCATATTGAGCAAGTTCTGGCTAGTGGTCTATCCTCAAGACCCAGTAACCCAGTGGATGCTCTTTTGGAAAGGTCTCCAAGTCTGCTCTTGCCCCTAGATATTCCTGCACCATATATTGCAGATGCTGGCGATGGTTGCTTGAACTGATCAGACCTTGGGACTGAGGACTGAAAAATTGTTTAAAGGCATCCGTCAGACGGCCACTTTCTCCACCACTCTTCCTCTGACTGAACGAAGCCTCAGCAACACTTTGTCCAGCACCAGCAAATGGTAACCTCCCAGGGTCTGGAAATGCATTGCACAAACCTTTCTTCAAGGCCTCTGAAGATGTTTCATCCTCTGCTCCCTCTGAGAAGGCAGGATGAGTTCTGCAACCTTACCCTTGTAACATGGATCAAAAAGGGTTGCCAGCCAGTAATGATCCCTCTTCTTGATACCACAAATCCTAGGGTCCTTTCGCAGGCTCTGCAGAATCAGGGAGGCCATGCAGCATAAGTTTGCAGAGGCATTCGATTCTGAGTTCTCTGGGTCACTAAGGATTACATGATCCGTAACTACCTCCTCCCAGCCACGTACAACTCCTTGGGTTTCTGGGGACTGAAAACCATCCCTTGGAAACTGCTGGTGAGTGTTATCCTCTACATCCATGCTGACACAATCCTTCTCCTCATCCTCTTCTTCCTGTGTGTTTGGCGGGCCCACAGGAATGCTATCTGGGGGCCTTTTTCTTTGATGTGGGTCTTTCAAGTGCTGTTGCCAATGGACTGCATGGCAGGTCGTCATATGTCTGGTGAAGCATGTGGTACCCAAGTGGCTGCTGTTCTAGCCGCGCTTGATCCACTTCAGACATAGGTTGCAAACAGCAACAGTGTGATCTGCTGCACACGTGTCGAAAAAGGCCCACACCAAGGAAATTTTAAAAGTCATCGGGGAGTCAGCAGCGCCCTGCACCTGCGGAGCTCATGCGGTGTGATGCAATAGGGTGGCTGCCCTTAAGCTGCCCCCTAGAGGACATCCTGCCTCCTCATCCTCCTCCTCCTCACTTTCCTCCTCTCTTCCCTCAGGCACCCAAGTACAATCAGTGATCTCATCATCCCCTCCCTCCTCATCACTGGAGCAAACTTGGCAGTATGCTGCAGCTGGGGGAACATGTGTATGTATCTAGTGTTTGACTGTGCTACCTCCAACACTTTAAACCAAATACACGAATCTATTCAAATACATCATGTTTGTGATATAGACAAAAAAACAAACAAAAATCAAAAAAACAAAAATCAAAAACAAATCCACTATTCCATATACCACTACCAAATAACTATCATGCATGGATAATATTACATATAGTCCATTAAATATATTCTGCAAATAGAGACTTGGATCCCGGTGTGGGCTTCCCACTATGCCTGTGCTGTTTTTCAGTGCTCCTTTTCTTAAATCGGTGCAAAAAATGTGACTTCTTCACCACTCCAGTGACAACACCACCACCACATGGATTGGCTACTCACCAGATACTGGTATATATGCGCCTTTGGTTCATATATGGATAACCATTCCACTTTGCTGCTTGTTGTTTGTTGACCCCAATTCAGTAATAAGCAAATAAATCCGCCCTCATAAAAGACAACAGACAGTGGTCATAGCGCAATATGCTAACACTGTTTATTAAAATCGTATAAAAAAAGACTTTAAACTCACATGCTTTAGGTGCCCTTGTGCTGGCACCAAGCTAATCCAGCAGTTTGAATGGTTAAAGATGTGGAGATACTGGTGCGGTGTTCCCTCTGCCAGCGTGCCGTGCAAGCCTCACTCCCGCTTGGCACACTGTTTGCGGTTCAAGCCTCGCTTTCGCCCGGCCGGCAGTGACATAATGACGTAGTGTGTACCTCCCAGAAGCCTCTACGCGTTTTGCAATAACAATTGCATCATCAGGAAGCTGAGCGAACATGATTGCCAGTTTCATGTCCTTCTGTGGCACCCCCTCTCTAGGCTCACATTACTCCCTTACTCAACCTGTGAACCAACCTCAGAGCCTTCAAATCGCTGCGCATTCTCCAGCAGCATATAACCGACACTATGGTCGAATAATTCTGGGGACTCCTCCGTGCATTATGGTGGGGCTACGGAAGGAGTGACTGTGGACAAGGAGCTAGTGGAATAGGCTGCTTTGGCAGCTGCGTTGAAAGGCAAACTACTCATAGCCTGGGTGACAGAGGATGAGGAGAATGACGACTGCTTTGTTATCCACTCCACCAACTCTTCTGCATGTTGTGGCTCAATAACACGGCCAACAGCAGCAAAAAAGGACAAGCGTGCCCCATGGCCACCTGCAGAGGAAGTCCACAACCACCACTGTTGACTGTAGACACAGAGGCTGCTTGCCCTCTTTTAGTGGCCTGTGAGCATTTGCCTCTCCTTGATGGCCTTCCAGACATGATGTATTTTTTGTTTTGCAACACCACACTACACTGTATTAAATACTGTGTATACCGCCTGAACTGTATTAGAAAGTGTACAATAGCTGCACTGTATTGTATACTGTGTACACCACCAGAAGTGTAGTAGAAACTGTACACACTGTATTAGATACTGTGTACACCGCCTGCACTGTATTAGAAACTGTACAAAGGCTGCACTGTATTGTATACTGTGTACACCACCAGAAGTGTAATAGAGACTGTACACACTGTATTAGATACTGTGTACACCGTCTGCAGCTGTACAACAGCTGCAGTGTATTGTATACGGTCGGAAAGTCCGCCCGTGTGTACGTTGCATTAGTCCCCCTGAGCCATGATTGGCCAAAGGCACCCTGCCTTTGGCCAATTATGGCTCTCTCATCAGAGCGCGCTGTGATTGGCCAAAGCATGCAGGTCAGGTGCATGCTTTGATCAATCATCATACAGCAATGCACTGCGATCTCGCAGTGCATTATGGGATGTTCCGTGGCGCTCGAATTTTCCACGAACGCTTCATATGTTCGGTTTGTTTTAGAACAAACAAACACCCGATGTTCGAGTTGAACTTACGTTCGGCTCAAACCGCTGGCTCATTCCTAGTTACCAAGCAATTGAACAGGTGTGCCTAATAAAGTGGCTGGTGAGTGTATATTGTTGTACTATTATGGATGTTTTCCATTTGTTGCTTAGATGTAGTTTGCAAATGCTGGAAGCACTGAGGGGAGGAAACACAGTGATTGGTTGTCTCATTGCCTCCTGCTATTGCGTATTTTAGAGCACTAAAGGAATCCTCTAGTTTTTGGTTTGTTTTTTGCACAGCCAATGCAAAAGACATGGAAAGAAAATGGTAGCAATTAAAGGTCATCAAACTAGTTTACCCAAACTTATATCAGCCCAAATTCATGGTTATTTTGAAAACAATAGCTGTCCTTACAGCTATCCCATGTAATCCAATCTCTTTTTTTTGTAAATTACATTTTAAGACAGGTGTATACAACAGACAACCATACGTCGTGGTAACAAAAAGACTGGTCACAATAAGAGCAGTACCAGCCAACATCAAAACTTAAACAAGGGAAAAAAAAAAAGGGGGGGAAACCCCCCCATCATTTGCCCATATAAAGCTTGCACAGTTCATTACTACTACTACTCCGGTGTGATGATAGCCCCTGCAACCAAATAAGTTAATGCAATTATTACAGTTCTCAAGACCCTCCACCTCCCCCTCATCAGGAGAATTATGTTTGATAAAAACACTCAGCATGATATAACATCATAATGTACTAGGTCAATCAACCTCCCCGAGTTACACTCCCCTCAGCTATTCAACAAACACCAAGGAACATATAAAACATACATATGAATTCAGTCAGAAACTGTGTCTGGAGCAGCCATCCAGCCCCCCATACCTTATCCAATTTGGCCAGGGCCCCTCTATTCAAATACTTGACTTTTTAAAGCGGAACCGCTTTGTTAACCAGTGATTTCCAGAATACCAAAGTTGGAGCATATGACCTCTTCCATGACAGAATAATCAGTTTCTTGGCATAGAACAGTAAATGAGTGAGAAGATGCGTATAACCCTAGTGGTAGCCAAAGGTTCAACTGTGTGCAACAAGCACACCTCAACCAAATGGGGTATTGAGATGGAGGTGACTGACCGGATGCATCTCGCAATTTCCTGCCAAAACGGCTTAATGTTAGGACATGTGCAAGAGGTGCGGAGCATCTCCAGCACAGGGAAGGTTGGCCTCTGAATATCCTGGCTAGCAGGGGTAGGGTAGATTCTGTGTAAACATTTGTAATGGATAAAATGGTCTCTAGCTGAAACTAGGGACCTAAAGGGAGCCTCCCAAATGTCATCCCAATCATCCCGGTCTAGTCCAGGAGCTGCGGCCTCCCAGGCCAGTCTGCAAGGTTCCATCAGTTGAACCGTCTCTGGAAAGAGGTCCTTGTATAGAATGGATACTGGCTTGGATAATTAGTCACTGCCTGTCAGTAGTTCTAGGTCACTGGGTTCAAGATCAAGAGGGTCCTTTCCAAATTGAGAGCAAAAAGCATGTCTCAGTTGGATATACCTAAAAAATTGTGCGTTTGGCAATCCATAGCGCTCTTTAGGATCATTAAAGGCCATCAGGGAACCATTAGACACTATATGTTCTAGAGTCTTAATACCATATTTGGTCCAAGCTACCAGATCAGGATAGTCAAAAAATGGGTTACGTTTGAATTTCTCCACAGTGGTAGGTTGGGAGATAGCTGACCAGAACTAGTTGACCTAAAGCCTTGCGCCACAGACCATGCCTTTAAAACCGACCGCATAGAAGAGGTAAGTGGATAAGGGGATTTCAAACCTCTGTACACTAAGGGAAAGAGGACCTCATATGATCCATCACAGACAGCCTCCAGGGATACAGAGACATTATGCCAGGGAGCTGTCAGCCAGCGGTGAGCAACTGCCAATTGGCCAGCCAGTTAATATTTAAAGAAATTAGGGACCGCTTGAGACGAGGAGTCCCTCTGTACCATAAAAAGGACAAGAGTACACTGTCTATTACTTTAAAAACTGATTTAGGGATCCATAGCGGGGAGTTTCTAAGGACATACAAAAATAAAGGCAAAATTTTCACCTTAATCAAATTTATCTTACCAATGAGTGACAGTGGAAGATTTTTCCAGGTATTTAGATTTCATTTTAAAATAGCAAGCAGCAGGGAAATGTTAAGGCCTTTGTAGTCTGCCATGGAGTTTGTTATTACTAATCCTAAATATTTAATTTGTGTAACCCACTGAAGGGAAGTAGTAGGGTCAGCCAGTCCAGGCATTGGATGCGTGCACAAAGGAAGGATTTTAAATTTGGGCCAATTAACCTTGAGACCAGAGACCACTGAAAACCTGTCCAAAAGCAAGAGTGCCGCCTGTAGGGAGGGTCCTGTGTCCCTAATAAAAGGTACCAGGTCATCCGCATAAAGGGCTGTTGTCTCAACCAGATTACCCACACCAATCCCCTGTATTTGGGGGGATGAGCGTAACGCTAAAGTCAGAGGTTCCATAACCAGCGCAAATAGCCCTAGTGAAAGGGGGCATCCCTGCCTGGTGCCTCTGGACACTGGAAAGATGCCTGATACTCTACCATTTACACAGAGAGCAGCCACCGGATGCTCGTATAGTAGCGAAATAAACTTAAGGAACGTAGGGCCGAACCCCATGCGTTGCAATACCTGCATCATATACATCCAATCAATGGTGTCAAAGGCCTTTTCCAGGTCATAAAACACCAGAGCCCCCCTAATGATACCTCATGAGCTAACTGAATATGTGTATACACCCTTCGGAGGTTAATGTCTGTGGCATTTTTTGCCATGAACCCAGTCTGATCTGGAGATATCAGGTGGTGTAATGCGTTGGTTAATCTACTGGCAATCATTTTGGTGAGTATTTTTAGGTCCATGTTGAGTAACACTATGGGTCAGTAGGAGGCGCAGTATAGAGGGCAACACAACCTGAGCTTCATAAAAGGATGCCGGTAGAGTCCCCGAGTCAAAACATTCCCCATATAGCTGCAGGAGCCTAGGGGATAAATGGTCTAGGTATTGTTTTTACCATTCTGCAGGGATCCCATCTGGGCCCGGTGATTTGTTATTCGGAAAGGAGGTGATAGCAGCCGCCAGCTCTTTTTCGGTGAAAGGGTCATCCAGGCTTGCTATAGCCTCATCAGGTAATACCTGGATCTGAAGGGAATCCAGCAGGTCAGTTAAGAGCTGTGACTCATACTTAGGAATAGGCAAGCATAACCTAGAATAATAGGTCACAAACGCCTGCAGAATACCCTCACTATCCTTCACTAGAGTACCTTCTGGGGAGTAAATGCAAGGGACCATCGTGTTAGTCCGATTGTCAGCTGTCAGGAAGGCCAACAATTTCCCACTTTTCTCAAACCATTCTTCTGCCCGAAGTTAAAAAACACACTAAGTGAGGTTCTGGAAATGGACCAACAGTGCCCTCCTTGCCATCTGCAGCTCAGCTAAGGAAGTGGGAGAAGGCGAGACAGCATGGGTTTGGGCACAGCTCAGTTCATGAGCCTGAAGCTCCTCAGATTTTGAATTTTGTTCCACCCTGGCTGCCTTAATAGCCGACACATAGACCAACTGTGTCGATGCCTTGAAGGCATCCCATATGACTGGTAGAGCGGCAGTGCCCTCATTAAGCTCCCAGAACTCCTTAGGATGAGGAAACACTCCACTTAGGGCTCTGCCACCCAACCTGGATGCAACTGCCAAACACCCCTTTATCTCCCGGGCACCAGATGCAGCAAGACCTGTAGGGGGGTGTGGTCAGAGACCCCACCCGCTAAATAACAGACATCCGTAACCAGGGGTAACAGAGCAGAGTTGGTTAAGTCAAAGGCTAAGTCAATGCGGGAAGAGGAAGCTATTACATGGGAAAGATAGGAATAACCGCGCTCCATGGGATGTTTCCAACGCCATAATTCCACCAACGCCGCTAAGTCAGCCCAGTGCCGAAGGTCAAGGTTTTGCACCTGAATTGGGTTAGTGGTGTCTAAAACATAATCTAAAATGTTATTGAGGTCACCAGCCACAAACAGCTTCAATGGGCCAAAGGTGCTGGCTTTCTCCAAAACAGTGAACAAAACCTAATTTTTGGAACGGGTGTGGGACATAGATATTCACTATTGCCAGCATCTGGGACTCTATGTCCAGGACCATTATTGTGAAGCGACCTTGGGGATCTGTGACCACATGTTCAATTGCAAAGGCCAGTTTTTTATGTATTAAAATGGCAACACCACTGGCATATGAAGAATGGGTAGAGTGTATCGTTCTCTGCATCCAGTTCCTGGTAAGGAAGAGTGTTTTACTACTCATCAAATGCGTCTTTTGTAGGAGAACTATATGTGGGTTCTGGGATTTGAGATATTGAAGAACCAGAGATCTCTTAAACTTTGAGTTTAGCCCACAGACATTCCATGAGAGAATTTTGATGTTACTCATACAGTAATAGCCTATATTCCAGTGAGACAGGATGAGTGTGACTAGAGGGGAAGCTAGGGGGTTAGGATACAGAGAACCACATCCCACCAGACAGCAATGTAACATCAGTACAGATTGTGCAAGGCAAATGGAAGGCCCATAGACAGACCAGGGATGGTTAAACCCATTGGTCTGAACTTCTAGGGCAAAAAATAAAAAAGGAAAAAACAGACTTTGAGTGGAAAAAAATAAAAACAGGCTATAATTCCAATGCCCTGTTCACGCCAGAGGAACAAACCAAAAAAACAGTTAAAATTCCAGGGAAGCTTCAATCCCAAAACTAGAAAAAAACAGCAGCAGACTGTTCCAGGATATCATCCCCTTGTAGAGGGACCGAGGAGACGTATGAGTCATAGCACCCAATAACAGTACCTTAGTCACCCACATTAAACGGACATGCAATCCTGAGCTCTCTGGTAAGAACCTTTTGCAGGTGGGGGCAATTTAAAGAGAACAACTTCAGAAGCAAGGAGCATGTACAGCAACTCTCAGCACCGTCTCAGAACAGGGTGAGTAGAAGTGCCCACAGCCGTGGGCACATAACCAGGTGGGCCAGTCAACCCACCACTGTTAGGCAAAAGAATCCAGCCAATCAGCAGCCTCCTCAGGCGATTCCAAGAACTTAGCAGAACCATGGTGTATGACTTTCAGGCGACTAGGATACAGCATGTTCTATATAGGGCCTTTCTCCTGTAGAACATCTGTGAAAGAGCGCCTTTTCTTTTGTAGATCAGGGGAGAAATCAGGGTACATATGGATCACTGCATTTTCATGTCACAATTCAGTGTTTACGGGCCTCTGCTAGAATCAGATCTCTGTCTCTGAAGTGGAGCAGACGGACCAAAAAGGCACATGGCATCAAACCAACAGGTCTCGGGCCAGTAGGCACTCTATGCGCACGTTCGACTTTATAGATAGGAGACAGTTGTTGCAAGCCCAAAAGTTGCTTGAAGAAGGCCTCAGCGAACACTACAGGGTTAGAGCCTTCTTGCATCCTCCGGGAGCCCGACCACCCGGACATTATTGAGTCTGAGGCGATTCTCAACACCCTCTGAGTGAGCCATGAGGACTTTAATCTTTTGTTGTAGATCCACCATTGTTTGGATAGTGGAGGCTGTGGTATCCTCCACTGCCGAGATGCGATGCTTTGCATCTGTGAGGCGGCCTCTAAACTTGTTCATATCCTACCGTATTAGCCCACATTCTAACGCCACCTTTTCTATCTTCCCCTCCATGGAGGACTTACTTACCTGCGATGGCCGTTAGGATTGCAGCAGTCGACTGGTCCATTCTAGGCTCCTGGGTTGCGGAGGATGAATCACCGTCCGGATCGAAAGTCAGGGCCGCCGCTCTCCAGGACTCCGTCTGCACCGCCACTGAAGCTGGAGAGGAGTAAGTGACAGGCAAGATGGCCGCCACACGAGTTATCGGCAGCGCAGGCTGGGAGCTGTGGCAGGCTGATTTCTTGCTGGATTTTCATTTACCGGTCATGGGAAGAACCGGAGCAGCCCCCCAAGCGGTATGGAGATGTTTGCTGAGCAGGATGGCTAGTGAAAGTCCAGGATTCGGATGGATTACCCAGACGGATGGCGGGAGCTACAGCAGGGCACGTCTCGTAGCTCTCACATCCACATCTCTTTCACATTTTTTAAATTAACAAAATATAAAAAAGGAAAAAACTAACCACCCACCCTCTTTCAAAAATACAAAAAAAAAGCCTAACACACCAAGCATCTGGGCTAGTATCCTCATAGTAAAAGGAGCCCTTGCTATGACAATACTAGCCTGTAGACAGTCAGCATCAAGCAAGTGTTTGAAGAGGAAGGGGCAAAAAAAAACGAGAATATTCCTTTCTATGAACCAAGCAAACCAGACTGAGAGCAAATCACACAAAATGTTGGCAGTGTGAATTTTAAACAATTTGTTAATCTCTTTCACCACTGTCTATTCCTTTTATCACCACTTACTATAAGAGGAGCTTAAAACACAGTAAAGAGTTTGAACTGTCTACCACTCCTACAACCAGTTTTGAACAAGATGTTCACAAAACCTCAGTAGAGGAAGGCATTCATAGAACCAGAGAGAGGTTACATTTTCAAAGGCAAGACTAAAAGTGTAAGATACTGCATTGTTAGTTTTAGGCAACTTTAAATTGTGTGGTAAGCGTTCTATGACTGTAGCTGTACGTACTGGGAACACAGCTCCACTTCTGCTATTTGAACTTAAAGGTTACTGTGGTGGTCTACCAAAATGTTCTTTGTTTAGCTTATTTAAACCAACCCTACCGCCAACATGGGAGCACATTCTAAGATACAATACGAACTTTGTAAATATATGTGTACACAAAATGCCTGCAGACAGAAAATGCTATTATAGTGTTTTGTGGTTCCAAATCCAAATACAGTTAGAAAATCTTCCTCTAGGACTGTTCAGTGTTATTTGTGTGCCAGATGTTGTGTGTGTTATATTTCTGTACTCTAACAATGACTGACAGCTTCCAAGACAAACAATGATAGAAAAACAGCATTTCCAATGGCACAAATGAAATACAAGGAGTTAATGTGCCTGTTCATCAGTAAAACAGTAAGGAAATGTTTCCCTGTCTAGCCATTAATTCTGCAGCCCCAACTTGCTCTTATGTGCTCCTGTGAATGCACTAGGAGCAGCCAAACAGAAGCCAGGGCAGCAAAAATGACAACCTATATCAGGATTAATATGAGCCAGATTTAGTGATCCTTCTGAACAGTGCTGTGTTATTTTAGAATTGAAATCCTTCTGTAGAAAATATCTTTATTTACCTTTTTAACATGAAGTACAAATGAATAAACAATAGTGTTATCACTTTGTAGTATTGCAATATGGTTGCATAGTAAATACATGGTTAAAACATACATAAGTGAGGTGGCTAAGAACTAATGTTATGTGGTACATTATGACCTTCTAGCAGTTTGTGTGATACAGTGCTCCAATTGTACAATTTCAGGTTATTTGGGAGTATAGTAAATGAGTAGGTAAATAGCTAAGGAGTTGTAAAGTCAGAATGTTTTTTATCTTAATGCATTCTATGCATTAAGATAAAAAGCCTTTTATGTGCAGCAGCCCCCCTCGGCCCCTCAATTCTTATCTGAGCCCCCTCTCTGTCCAGCGATGTCCACGAGTACCTTGGCCATCCGGGACTCTACCTCCTGTTTGCCTGAGACACAGCAGAGGCGCTATTGGCTCCTGCTTCTCTCAATCAAAGTCAGCTAGCCAATTGGGAGAGGGGGCAGGGCCAGGCCATGGCTCTGTGTGTAAATGGACACAGGGAGCTGTGACTCAGCTCGGGGTGCCCCCATAGCAAGTTGCTTGCTGTGGGGGCACTCGACAGGAGAGAGGGGCTAGGAGCTTCAAAGAGGGGCCCGAGAAGAGGAGGATCAGGGCTGCTCTGTGCAAAACCACTGCACAGAGCAGGTAAGTTTAATATGTTTATTATTTTTATTAAAAAAAACCCAAACAAACAAGACTTTACAATCACTTTAAATGTGAGGTTGAGAGGAGAGGGAAGTAAGTAGAGATGGTTGGTTGGATTTCTGGATTGGTTTAGAGCCTTAAAGTGGTATTAAGCCCAAAAACAAAAATATAATATATTGCAGGTACCGATCCTTAGATGTGGTGGCTGCATTTGTTTTCTTTTTTTCTTTTTTCCCCTTTATTTCACCTGGTTATCTGGCCAGTAATACACTTCCTGTCTTAAGGTCTCTCCATTCTGGATGATGTAGTAAAGCAGACATCTTTGGACAGCAGCATTGTCAGTCTGGAGAGAGGGTAGTGCAAAGCCTCGTACACACGATCAGATTTTCTGACGACCGAACGTCCGTTTTTTGTTGCATGCTAGTCTCATGTCGAAAGTGAAAAGGTTACTCACCATATGAAAATTCTCGTACGACAGAATACAACTTCAGAAGTGACGTAATGTGTTGACTAGTTTTGTATGTATTCTTTTGTTTCTTAGCATGCATAGTCTTCCGCTTATGATTTTTTTCGTACGAATACTGTACTAATTCAACGAAAATCGGACGTTGAGTTTATGTATGACAAAAATTTTATAGTCTGCACATCCAGCTTTTGTCTGACAAAAAACAGAATCAGCTGTCTTAAGCACCATACCAACAATCCGAAAATCAGCAGATCGTTCTTCGAATTAAATTTTTCTTCCGATTTTCGTATCGTGTGTACGGGCCTTTAGACTAGCAACTTTAGATAGACTTGATTAACAAATTGAAGCTGAGCTCCAGCTAAGGCAATTACAGCAAACAGTTTTTTCCTTTTGGAATAAAGGTTGAGAAACTTGAATGTGTGTTTTATCAAGGTTGGTGAGTCTGTAATATAATAGGGCTTCATAGGGATGTTTATGTATAAAGTAGCCGTGCATATGCTATTCGATACACATTGGCCCAGAGTCTCTGTGCTACATGGCATGTCCACCATATATGAAGAAATACCCCTGCTTCTGTGCAACCTCAGTAAAAAGTAGGCAGGTAGTTAGGCATACCTCCCAACATTTTGAGATGGGAATGAGGGACATCTACTAGCAAACATATGTAGGCATAGGACATGCCCTCTGCCACACCCCCTTAAAGGAGAATTAACCAAAATAAAAGGTTAATTAAATCCACTACTATTCCTTTATATTGTCTTTTAAAATGTACAAATGCAGCAATTTAGAATTTGGATGCAAGGTTTAGCACTGGGAAACACTTTTTGAAAGATAAAAAGTGCATTTTATATACAACTATATACTGTAGATCAGACCAAAATGAGGGACAAATGATGGGGAACGAGGGACAGAGGGACATTGCTCCAAATCAGTCCCTCGAAATTAGGGACAGTTGGGAGCTATGAGTTAGGTGTGATAGTGCAAAGGCGAGTACTTTATGAATACTTTATGATTTGCAATTGGCAATTGGTGAGCATGTTTTCATGTGAGAAAGATTTGAGCCCAGGATTCTTTTTCTACAGTAGGTGTGGACCTAGGTCTAATTACTACTTTTGCTGATAGGTAGCATGCGGGTTTTTGGAGTGGTCTAATAGCATAGCATTTATTATAGGTATAAGGAACATGGACACTCAAAATATACGCAGATTAACCTTGAGGTTTAAAGAACAAGTTTTGATCTGGGATATCATTTTGATATCTTCCGAAGATCTAGAACTAAAACTAGAATTAGATACAATATTCTTTGAATTCAGGAATATGAACATTTGATTATTGCATGAGGATTTCAAACACAGATGTCTGCTGAATTGTTAAAAAAATGTATTAACCTTTACTGTAACTATAAAAAGGAGTGTTAAATATCTGAAATAGTATTTTCTAAAATACGCCTAGATGGTTCAAAATGTATAGAACTGAAATAATGGGAATACTTTGTATCTCTTTCATCTCTAAGGCTATGAAAGAATCCTAGCTGTGGGGACACAAATATGGTGTATAATTAAAAAAAAAATATTCTATGCGATATAATAAACGTATGGGTGGGAAGACCTCTTCTAGTAAATAGACAAATCATAATAATGCTTTCCTCTAGGTCTAGGAACATTGGCCTGGTAGTACATTATGTCACCGCATTGTAAATAACTGTAGGTATAAACACAATATCCCACATCATGGAACACATTTAGGAGCTTTAACCAATGAATATACCATAACGACACCTCCCTCTAGGGCCACAATCCCAGTAGTAATTTACCACATCTCAAACAAAGCACACAAATGTCCCAAATGATATAACAAATGTGTACTTATTAAAGCCTCATGCAGCATATAAAAACACAATACACAATAAAATGCTTCACTCTAAGGTCACTGGCCCTGTCTGTAATTTACAAGATTTCATGAATAACTCCAACTACACAAACAAATGTCCCTCACAATATATAAAAGCGTGTGTTTAAAGGCTTACCTCACAACTTTAGGAGATGAGAAAAAGGGACACCTTTTAACACAAGGTATGTAAGCAGATACACCCCTGTCCTGCTCCTGGTTGCATAGATCATGAATAATGAATACACATACTGTATACATAAAATAATTGAGTAAATCCACAAGTGCTTTCTTCACCACTAGATTTTAGTAATGCAGGTTTTTTTTTATTTTTAATAAATAACAAATGCAATAATTTAAAGGCTGGGTGAAAGTTCTAGTGTTATAAGCTTTTTGGTAATTTAATAGTACTTTCTTTTTAATAGAGGTCTATACATAAGACTAAAAAAGAGGGACAAATGAAAAGAAACAGGGGAAAAAAGGATTTGGTTCCAGAAAAGTAACGGCCCCTACAAATGAGGAATGCGTGAAGCTAAAAAAAAATGATGCCTAGCCATGGGCCTAGTAGGAGTTCCTTCTGATGTTATGTCAAAAAGTAAAAATGTGGTCAGTGGCCAGCTGGGATACTCACATTGTGATTAATCCCAACTTTCCACAAAATGTGCTCTGGTAAAGAAAAGATTTAGACCTTGCAGGTAACAGCCTCTCAGTAGCATATATTTTCTCTAAAACTACAGTTCGGTTTTAAACAAAGCTGTTTTCTTGTGGCTGATGTTTAGATATAATGCTATAATGATGTGTTTATACTCCTACCTGTTCTTTTTTCAAAGCAATTTCTATGCTGTATTCATACTTTGTCTAAGCCTGATGCAATGCATTTTTATGGTTAACAGAGAATCAGCTCAGAGCGAGCAAAGAAATAAAAAAGTATATATTTGCTTACACCTGCTGTTTCCTTGTTCTAATTGCCAGCTAGACGTTTCTGTGAACTCAGAACAGGCAGAGTCTGTAAGGAATGAAAATCAAATCGGCACAAGATGTCTTTTTGACTGCTTAACAAACAGTTCTTAGTTTTCTGGGACACATTTATCGGCATAACCAGAAAAGTACTGTTTTGTTGTTGCGTTTTACTGACAACTTGTATACCTGTGTAGCATATTGTTTTGTTTCTTTCTCTTAAAATTCTAATCATTTGATAGAGGAAGTTTTACTGTTCCCCATTCCCATACCTATTCATGACCTGCTTCTTGGTAAAGTCTCTGTCCCGCTAATTCTGTTTACCTGTTAACCACTTGACCTCCGGAAGATTTACCCCCTTCATAACCAGGCAATTTTTTGTGATACAGCACTGCATTACTTTAACTAGTGTAGCGCCCTCTACCTTTAGGTAGGTGCTTTATGGTATTTTTTTGATAGAGTTGGATATAGGGACAGGTAAATTTGTCCAGGCCTGTGTTCTTTGCTAGGCCTGGATGGTAATTTGGGGTTGGACGTGTCAGAATAGAAGGGGGTGTGGCTGCCTACATTTGGGCTCAGGAAAATCTTCTCTGCTTGACGGTGAATTCTGCTGGAGAGAGAGAATGGGCTGAGACCTGAGTGACAGGAAACCCATGTGAGAGGATTGACCAATGGTTAATTTCTTTGGTCAAGGGGAGGTCTCACATAAAAGGGGGGGGGTCACATGCTCTGGGAGGAGTTTGCAGATTCAGTTCAGGATTCAGAGTCCACAAGTTAGGCCTAGAGGCCCGGGAGTTCAGAGATCCCTGAGCCCTGGTGCCGGAAGAGAATCCGGGGGGGGGCCAAGAGCCTAGGCCCTGGATAAGGAGTCAACATGTAGTCGACAAGGAACCACCGGACGCTCCCATGCGGGGAGGTGCCAGTCAAGAAGAGGAGGAAGTAGGAGCAAAGCGGCAGACAAAAACCTGGGTGATCGACTTTCTGTGAGTAGAACATGGACTGTTGATTGGGAGAGAGAGCAAAGGGAGTGCAAGAGGAGCCGAGAGAGGAACTTATACTGTAAATCCAAGGACCACAGTTTCTAATACGTCCAAGTACCGAAAGGGTGTTGGTATGCGGGTCATAAGGTGGTGTAGGTGTTGACCTTAAAGAACCAATACCCCGAAGGAAGCATATCAAGTTAAGCAGAGGAGCTATTCAGAGTAGTGAATCCTCAGCCAGATATCTTAAAGAAGAAGCAATACGCTGCAGTGGGAAAACATTACAGGAGACATTATTCAGAGTAATGTTCACTGTGGGATTCAGGGAGTGCTGCATTACACAAAAGGAAAGGAACCAGGAAAGGATTAAAACAACTGTCTGGCAACAATACGGGGCCTCATGGGGCATCTCATATACTTCACTGAAGAGCCCCACGGATTTAATCCCAAATAAAGAAACTTAAAGTGAAACTTTGACTGTTTGGTGTTATGTGGGTGCATGGGAGATCGGAAGCGGGATGATTGGCAAAGGTAAGGAACTAAAACTCAGCAGCTCCTAAGGGCAGGCCCGTTGCGACAGGACAAGTAAAACAAGCAATTGCTTGGGGCCCCGAGCTGGCCTGGGGCCCCAGCCACGCCGCCGGCCGCCGCTTTCTATAAGCTGCAGCCTGTAGCATGGCCAAGCTCCTCTTCCTTCCTCCTGCTGTCGCGGTACAAGACTCAGGAGATTCAGTTTCCTGTTCCTGGCCGGACTGACAGGAAGTGCACACACTTGAGTGCTCACTTCCTTTCTGTCCAGCCAGCCGGGAACAGAAAACTGAATCTCCTGCCGCGCGGTACGCGGTAGGGAGGTGGGTTAAAAAGAACACGGGGGGGGGAGTAGTAAGGGGGAGAGACAGTCATCAAGACCCATTTAGTAATAAAAATATGGTAGCTTGCTGACCATAATAAAAACAATTACCATAGCTTTCTTTCCATTTTCTTCTTTCTTTACCATCCCATTTCCATCTTATTGCTTCTTTTTTGAATCAGGTAATATTTATTAAAGCTTTTTGCAAAAATTTACAAAGCAGAGAAATAACTCTACAGTACACTCTACTGTAGAGTCTTTTCTCTGCTTTGTAAATTTTGTGACCTTAAACTGTATCGCTATGCTGTGATTCCTGTAGGCTTTGCGTGCGTGCGCGCAGGGGGGGTTGGGGGGGCCTCCATGTCCATTTTGCTTGGGGCCCCCAAATTCCTTCAAACGGCCCTGCCTAAGGGGGTAGTGCGCTACATGGAGGTCCCACCGAGATTTTTGCTTTTACTGTTAGCCCGCTAGCCGTAACCCACAGCAACCATTTACCTGATCTAATATAAAGAAAGTCCAGCATACAGTGACCGTAACATGTGTTTTCATACGTGACAATCACAGCGGCATCGTGCCATTCAATTACAGGTGTCCGGCATGGGTACAACGCTGACCACCACTCGCTGTTTGCAATAATTTGTCCTGCTAACACAGTAAGAATATGGATGGGGCTTGTGGATGTCACTGTTGCCCTTGGAAACATGGACACAGGGGGTCGGGGACTATAGAGAAGTTGGTTCCTTACAGTTTGGGACATCACAAGAGAGACGTTTTGCTGTGTGTGTTTAATGATGGCTGCTAACTAGCCTGCAATTCCCTAGTGCCTGCCACCAGATGTCGCTGGGGTGCATGAAAAAAATGTAGCGTTACAGTTCCTCGTATGCTGAGCCAACAAGTAGAAGGGGGTGGAGTTATGCCCCAGAGGAGAAGTTAAAACTTACAGCGTGCAACGCCTAACCATGAGGCAGAGGAAGATGGCTGACCGTAGTCAGAGTACATCAGCCATGCAGAAGCCCATTGAATTGCAGGACCGGGTGTTGGTGGATACTGACATCCGCTTGGAGGTAACCGGAGGATTAGCATTGGGAGTGATCTCAGGGGTGTAGAAGTTATGTCTGCTATGTCTGGAATGTCATCAGCCCACTGTTGGGATTCGTGCCTGGGCCCAGTGCGGCCATTGTGGAAGTCCTCTGACCCGACTGGGATCAGTACACAGGGAGGCACAGTACTACAACGTCCAACTGTCTACCGGGCTATGTATTCCTCAGACACAGGTGATCTGGAAGGAAGAGGGTCATGTGTCGCCCACCTCTGCTGTAAGAGAGATGTCTCCTGCATCATCCATCTCCAGACTTTCTGAGCCAACACTCCAAGTTAATACTGGGGAAGCCTGCAGCCTGACTGGGGATTGGGAGGGGGTCGCTGTGTGCGGGAAGGCCCTGGAAGATGCCCCGGAAGAGCCGGCTGAAGTTAAGACCCTAGCCATACCGGTCCAGAAGGAGCCACAGTTAAAGGAGAGAGACCCCTCAGGTGAGCTGGATTGAGTATTTAAGGGCCAGGCTGTGGATTGGGGGTCACGGCAAGTGCTGGAAAAGTATGGTTCTATGGAGAACTTGTTCGAGTGGTCATCCCCTGAAGAGGCTGGTTCCAGCGACGAAGAAGAGTGGTATATGGAGAGTTCTGCTTCTACTGGAGTTTCCTCCGCAACATCGGAGCAGTCTTTTAAATTTTCACAAACTCCAGTACCCTCCAGTGGACTTTCAATAGCTCCTTTCACGGGAGCATCCAAATATAACAAAGGAGTGACCATGGCACTAGACTCCTGTGTTCTGCCTGGGTGGGGAAGGCCCAAAGAACTGACTCGGCTCTCAAGATTTCAGCGAAATGCGCAGAGGAGAGTTGCTGAGGAGTGGGAAATGGACTATCCTTATGTTCAAGAGAGTGTCATGCAGGTGATAGAAGATTTCCGGGAGCAGTGGGAAGATGAACTGGTGTGGAGTTACCTGCATGTGCCAAAGCCGCAGAGGATATCTGAGAGTGAGGTATGGGTCCGGTTCCAGGACATAAAGAAAGAGTGGAAGCTGGGTAGGGCCATACACAAGGACAGAGTGCTTGTTGTAAAGGAAGGACAGCACACTTGGTCTTACTCCATATCTGTCTGAGGTCAAGGGGACAGCAGAAGGGTGCCTGGTAAAGGACAATGCCATGGACACTAGGGTGAGCCATTCCTGTTCAATTCCCTTTGCAAGAAAAAAAAAAGAGGGCTCCTGTTTAGGAGCCAAACAGAAAGTATATCTGGCCTAATGGGCATGTATGTGTTTTAACTGTTGGCGTGTCTGTTCAGGCTGCACTCTGCAGGAGGTCTTGTAGACTCCTTTTGAGGGGGTGACGGTCCTGACAGAGAATTACATGCCACTGTTCAATTGTTCAACTGTTTCTGTCACCAGGAGGAGGATTATAACTCCCTACTTCTGGTGACGTGTAACATGTAAGATAGCTTGTAGTTAGCTGTGTATATTTGTGTCTTCTCTTAGGTGAATCGGAGATTTGATGGCTGTCTATCTTAAAGAAGAAGACCTGTGACAGAGTATTCCTACCTAGGGAGCAGTGCGCTGGTTGCACTTGTAAGTATAGAGTAGTTGTAGGGTCTTGTAGTGTGGATGTACAGTTTGTGAAAATGTATATATGTGATTAACATTGTAATGTGTTTTCTTATGTTTATTCTTTGTTACCCTTATTCCCCACTTAAACTCAGAAGAATATGAGATGCCTTTCTTTTTTTAGATAGAGGGATATTTTTTTCAGATTCACAAGTTCTTCCACAACTGAGGACAGCTGTGATTTTAGGAGGGGGTGAGTGTAGTGCCCTCTACCTTTAGGTAGGTGCTTTATGGTATTTTTTTGATAGAGTAGGTTATAGAGACAGGTAAATTTGTCCAGGCCTGTGTTCTTTGCTAGGCCTGGATGGTAATTCGGGGTTGGAAGTGTCAGAATAGAAGGGGGTGTGGCCGCCTACATTTGGGCTCAGGAAAACCTTCTCTGCTTGACGGTGGATTCTGCTGGAGAGAGAGAATGGGCTGAGACCTGAGTGGCAGGAAACCCATGTGAGAGGATTGACCAGTGGTTAATTTCTTCGGTCAAGGGAAGGTCTCACATACAAGGGGGGTCACATGCTCTGGGAGGAGTTCGCAGATTCAGTTCGGGATTCAGAGTCCACAAGTTAGGCCCAGAGGCCCGGGAGTTCAGAGATCTCGGAGCCTTGGTGCCGGAAGAGAATCCGGGGGGGGGGGGAGAGCCTAGGCCCTGGATAAGGAGTCAGCATGTAGTCGACAAGGAACCCATGACGCTCCCATGTGGGGGGGGGTGCCGGTCAAGAAAAGGAGGAAGTAGGAGCAAAGTGGCATACGAAAACCTGGGTGATCGACTTTCGCTGTCAGTAGTATCCGCTACTGGGCTCCCGCTGTGAGTAATCACAGTGGGAGCAGGTCGCCAGCGGCTCGTGTGCACGCCCTAGACCCGGAAGGTAATAGGTACATGATCTGGCAGAGAGTGGCCTCCCTGTCGCAGTAAATATACGGTCCGCAAGGGGTTAAAGAGGACCTAAAATTTGAAAGCTGTACCCAAAATGCAGAGGGAAAAGGACTTGTCACGAGCATTGCCTGTGATCTCCCGACAGCTGATCTTTTTCCCATCACTGACTTCCCATGCCTTGTTTTGCACTTTGTCTCTGTGTAAAGATGTCTTGGTAGAGATGCAGAACCTTGCTTCCTTAGGTCAGAGTTGTTGATCAGTTACATTATGGTGGAATATTCAAAATCAGTAAGAAAGGGGTAGGACGCACATATCCACAGAATGATTAAAGCAGAAGCAGGAAGATGCATGGAGTGCAGGTCTCCAGATACAACTTCCTTTCCAGCAAGCAACATAGTGGTGACACCATCAAATCTTCCTCAGATCTTCTGAGACAGGTTGACAGAGGCAGTAATGCCTTAGATTTCACACTGCAGATATCCAGCTATGAGACTATAGACACAGGAGTGCCTAGGCACACTCATTTCAGGAAGTGTACTGCTATTTTTTAAGAGGAATTCAAGACATAGGGTACATTTTTCAGGGTAGTGCTTAACCACTTACCCACTGGGCACTTAAACCCCCTTCCTAACCAGACCAATTTTCAGCTTTCGGTGCTCTCACACTTTGAATGACAATTACTCAGTCATGCAACAGTGTACTCATATGAAATGTTTGTCCTTTTTTTCACACAAATAGAGCTTTCTTTTGGTGGTAATTATTCACCGCTGGGGTTTTTTATTTTTTGCGCCATAAATTAAAAAATACCAAAAATTCTGTAAAAAATATACAATTTTCTTTGTTTCTGTTATAAAATTTAGCAAATTAGTAATTTTTCTTCATACATTTTGGCCAAAATTTATACTGCTACATATCTTTGGTAAAAATAATCTAAATCAGCTTATATTATTTGGTCTGTGTGAAAGTTATAGAGTCCACAAGCTATGGTGCCAATCACTGAAAATTGATCACACCTGAAGTACTGACGGCCTATCTCATTTCTTGAGACCCTAACAAGCCAGGACAGTACAAATACCCCCCAAATGACCCCTTTTTGGAAAGTAGACTTTCCCAAGATAATTAGTAAGAGGCATGGTGAGTTTTTTTAAGTTTACATTTTTCCCACAATTCTTGGCAAAATCAAGATTTTTTTTTTATTTCACAAAATTGTCATATTATCAGGTTGTTTCTCACACACTGCATATGCATACCACAAGTTACACCCCAAAATACATTCTACTACTCCTCCTGTGTATGGCGATACCACATGTGTGAGACTTTTACACAGCCTGGCCACATACAGAGGCCGAACATGCAGGGAGCACCATCAATTGTTCTAGGGGCATAAATTTCAAATCTAATTTGACTACCTATTACACTTTGAGGCACTGTAGTGGAACTGATAGGCACTGTAGTGGCATGGATGCAAACTGATGTTGCATGGATGAGCCAAGGATGGGTATGGCTGAGCATAGTTAAGCCATAAATGTGGATGCTTGAGTATGGCTGGGTATAGCTGAGTATGGATGGGATGGCTGAGTATGGCTGGGTGGGTATGGCTGAGTGTGGATGGGATAGCTGGGTTTTACTGAGTATGGCTGGGTATGGATGGGATGGCTGAGTATAGCTGGGTGGGTATGGCTTAGTATGGCTGGGTGGGTATGGCTGAGTATGGCTGAGTATGGCTGAGTGTGGATGGGATGGATGGGTATGGCTGGGTATGGCTGAGTATGGCTGAGTAAGTGTGGATGGGATGACTGGGTATGGCTGAGTATGGCTGGGTATGGTTGAGTATAGTTGGGTATTGCTGGGTATGGCTGAGTATGGCTGGGTATGGATGGGATGGCTGAGTATGGCTGGGTGGGTATGGCTGAGTATGGATGGGATGGCTGGGTATGGCAAAGTATGGCTGAGTATAGCTGAGTATAGTTGGGTATGGCTGGGTATGGCTGAGTATGGCTGGGTATGGATGGAATGGCTGAGTATGGCTGGGTGGGTATGGCTTAGTATGGCTGGGTGGGTATGGCTGAGTGTGGATGGGATGGCTGGTTATGGCTGAGTATGGCTGGGTATGGCTGAGTATAGTTGGGTATGGCTGAGTATGGCTGAGTATGGATGGGATGCCTGGGTAAGGCTGGGTATGGCTGGGTGTGGCTGAGTATGGTTGGGTGGGTATGGCTGAGTGTGGATGGGGTAGCTGGGTTTGGCTGGGTGGGTATGGCTGAGTGTGGATGGGTATGGATGGGATGGCTTAGTATAGCTGGGTGGGTATGGCTTAGTATGGCTGGGTGGGTATGGCTGATTATGGCTGATTATGGCTGAGTATGGCTGAGTGTGGATGGGATGGATGGGTATGGCTGGGTATGGCTGAGTATGGCTGAGTGAGTGTGGATGGGATGACTGGGTATGGCTGAGTATGGCTGGGTATGGTTGAGTATAGTTGGGTATTGCTGGGTATGGCTGAGTATGGCTGGGTATGGATGGGATGGCTGAGTATGGCTGGGTGGGTATGGCTGAGTATGGATGGGATGGCTGGGTATGGCAAAGTATGGCTGAGTATAGCTGAGTATAGTTGGGTATGGCTGGGTATGGATGGAATGGCTGAGTATGGCTGGGTGGGTATGGCTTAGTATGGCTGGGTGGGTATGGCTGAGTATAGTTGGGTATGGCTGGGTATGGCTGAGTATGGCTGAGTATGGATGGGATGCCTGGGTATGACTGGGTGTGGCTGAGTATGGTTGGGTATGGCTGAGTATGGATAGCTGAGCATGGATGGATGGATGAGTATTACTGAGCATGGATGGATGGATGAGTATTGCTGAGTATGGATGGATGGATGAGTATTGTTGAGTATGTATGGATGGATGGATGAGTATTGCTGAGTATAGATGGATGGAAGAGTATTGCTGAGTATGGGTGGATGGATGAGTATTGCTGAGCATGGATGAGTATGGATGGCATGGCTGGATGAGTGCAGAAATGGGGACAGATTAGCGCTGTGGGCACTACACATCCAGCCCACAGCTCTGCTGCACCCGATCTCTCCCCTCTCCCCTCGCACTGTACCGATCATTATGGAGAGGGGAAAGATGAACCAGACATGACGCCGGTTTGTTTACAAGTGATCACTCCGTCATTTGACAGAGCCATCAAGTGGTAAATGGCCGATGTCAGCGGCTAGTTACCGTGATACGTGATGCTTCCGGGTGTGCGCCCCAGGAGGCGCGCGGGAGCAAGATTCTGAGAGGACGTCCATGGACGCCCTCCCAGAATAAGCCGACTGCGCTGCAGCCGTCTTTCAGCTATGGCCCGGTCAGCAAGTGGCTAAAGACAAATAATGATTCTAGATGTTTCCTATAACATAGCAAATATTCCACTTTTATGCTATTAAAGCAAAGCTACAAAGAGACTGCCTCTTACCAAAATCATTACACAGACCTCCAAAGATATTGGAAATGTATTTTTCTCAAAACAGTCCTTCACCTTCTACAATTTGCTGTGTTATATTATATTTTCATTTCCAATAGCTAGGATTAATTAATACCTATATTTTTGAAAAGGTTATATGTGCGTTCTCTGTTTTCAGACTCTGCTATGAAATGTTTTTGGATAAAATTTTGTCAGTTTTCCTGCAGTAAATGAATTGAAGTAAAAATCCTGTAACCAGCTGCTGGACTACAGAAACATGGAGGACAGAAGCAGGAGACATTTCCCTTTATAATCAGTTTACTTTCACTTTCTGCTCTTATGGTGAATGTTATGTTACATAGTTACATAGTTAGTCAGGTTGAAAAAAGACACAAATCCATCCAGTTCAACAATAAATAAATAAAATAAAAAATATCGTACAATCCAATATACCCAATTTTATACCCACAGTTGATCCAGAGGAAGGCAAAAAACCCCAGCAAAGCATGCTCCAATTTGCTACAGCAGGGGAAAAAATTCTTTCCTGATCCCCCAAGAGGCAAACCGATTTTTCCTGGATCAACTTTACCTATAAATGTTAGTACCCAGTTATATTATGTACATTTAGGAAAGTATCCAGGGCTTTCTTAAAGCAATCTACTGAGCTTGCCAGAACCACCTCTGGCGGGAGTCTTTGGTTGTCTCCGTATTTGGAGATGAAATCTCTTTTCCTCTAGACGTAAAGAGTGCCCTCGTGTTCTCTGGGTTGACTATAAAGAGAATAACTCAACACCAAGTTCACTATAGGGACCCCTTATATATTTGAACATGTTGATCATATCCCCCTTACCCTCGGTTCACACTGGGACGACTTGTCAGGCGACCTAGTCACCTGACAAGTAGCGTCCCGTTCTGTGCAATGGAACCGTTCTAATCAGAGCGACGCAAGTCGCTCCGACTTAGAAAAAGGTTCCTGTACGACTTTGGGGGCGACTTGCATTGACTTCTCTACAGAAGTCGTTTTGCAAGTCGCCGCTGAGTCGTGTCCTGGGTCGCCTGAGGCAGTTGAGCTGTAAGTCGTGCTGCCTCAGTGTGAACCGACCCTTATTCTCCTCTTCTCAAGAGAGAATAAATTCAGTTCCTCTAATCTTACCTCATAGCTGAGCTCCTCCATGCCTCTTATCAGTTTGGTTGCCCTTCTCTGCACTCCTCTATATGTTGCACTATTCCCTCCAGTCAGCACAGGGGTGGATCCGGTGGGGGGGGGCAACAGGGCTATTGCCCCCCCAAGAAATTAGTTGTGGCCGGGTGAGTGTGCGGGCGGCGTGGTGGGTGAGCCGGCGGGTGGCTCAGCGGGCAAGTGAGTGTGCGGGCGGCGCGGTAGGTGAACCGCCAAGCCACCCAGCTGCCCGTCCGCTCGCACATTCACACTGACTTTGCGAGCGGACGGGCAGCTGGCCGGCTTGTCGGGTGGGCAAGAGAACGGACGCAGGTGGGAGGCTGGGTGGGTGAGCTGGCCAATCAGCGGGTGGCGGAGCAGAGATAATACATCATCGCTCACCGCCCGGCACCCACCCTGCATCCCTGCAGTTCCGCCCTCACTCACTGTGCATGCAGCCATGGGCAGCAGAGAGATTACATCATCTCTCTGCTGCCTGGGACACAGGAAATGACAATCAGCAATGTGTGGCAGGTGACGTGGCAAGTGGACAATCCGCAACTTGTGGCAGGTGACCTGGCAAGTGACAATCCCCAACTTGTGGCAGGTGACCTGGCAAGTGGACAATCCACAACTTGTGGCAAGTGACGTGACAAATGACAATCCACAACTTGTGGCAGGTGACGTGGCAAATAACAATCTGCAACTTGTGGCAGGTGACGTGGCAAATGGCAACCCACAACTTGTGGCAGGTGATGTGGCAAGTTGACAATCCACAATGTGTGGCAGGTGACATGGCAAGTGACAATCCATAACTTGTGGCAGGTGACCTGGCAATGGACAATCCACAACTTGTGGCAGGTGACGTGGCAAATGACAATCCGCAACTTGTGGCAGGTGACGTGGCAAGTGACAACCCGCAACTTGTGGCAGGTGACCTGGCAAGTGGACAATCCGCAACTTGTGGCAGGTGACCTGACAAGTGGACAATCCACAACTTGTGGCAGGTGACATGGCAAATGACAATCCACAACTTGTGGCAGGTGACGTGGCAAGTTGACAATCCGCAACGTGTGGCAGGTGATGTGGCAAGTGACAATCCGTAACTTGTGGCAGGTGATCTGGCAAGTGGACAATCCACAACTTGTGGCAGGTGACGTGGCAAATTACAATCCGCAACTTGTGGCAGGTGACGTGGCGAATGACAATCCGCAACTTGTGGCAGGTGACGTGGCAAGTGACAACCCGCAACTTGTGGCAGGTGACCTGGCAAGTGGACAATCCGCAACTTGTGGCAGGTGACCTGACAAGTGGACAATCCACAACTTGTGGCAAATGACAATCCACAACTTGTGGCAGGTGACGTGGCAAGTTGACAATCTGCAACGTGTGGCAGGTGATGTGGCTAGTGACAATCCGTAACTTGTGGCAGGTGATCTGGCAAGTGGACAATCCGCAACTTGTGGCAGGTGACGTGGCAAATGACAATCCGCAACTTGTGGCAGGTGACGTGGCAAATGACAATCCACAACTTGTGGCAGGTGACGTGGCAAATGAAAATCCACAGCTTGTGGCAGGTGATGTGACAAGTTGACAATCCACAACATGTGGCAGGTGATGTGGCAAGTGACAATCCGCAACGTGTGGCAGGTGACGTGGCAAGTGACAATCCACAATTTGTGGCAGGTGACCTGGCAACTGACAATGCACAACTTGTGGCAAGTCACGCACCAGTGTACAATCTGCAACGTGTGGCAGGTGACATGGCAAGTGACAACCCGCAACTTGTGGCAGGTGACGTGGCAAGTGGACAATCCAAAACGTGTGGCAAGTGACAATCCATAACTTGTGGCAGGTGACGTGGCAAGTGAAACACTCTGGGGCTCACACTGATTCTGCATTATGGTGAGTTGAACTATTTCATTTTCTATAACAATGTAATAATAGAAATAATGCGCTTCAGTTATCCTGACACCATAACAACCATGATTGAAGCGTCAACACCAGCCATTTCCTCAATAAATTGCCAGCAAAAAATTGTATTTTCTGGCAGTGCCCCTCCCAAAACTAGACTCTAAATCCGCCCCTGAGTCAGCAGGGGAGAACTATAGCCAGAAAAGCTTATGGTATCCTAAGCAGAACACTGAGGGTCATGGGATTTGAAGTACAGGAAGCAAACCATATTGTGGAGCTTATGGACTCTTTACACTATAATTCCCAAGAGACACTGGGGCAAGGAGGAGCAGTGAAGATGTTTTTCTGACACTGTTCAACTAGGCTCTTTCTCTTGGTGCTGAGGGAAGCAATGAGAGCACACTTGCTGCATACTGACTGACTGCTGAGAGGCCATACCAGAGGAGACACCCAAGGCAGTGGAGCACAGCCTGCAGCGTTATAATGATCAAGTTGGCAGGTCTAAAACAAACAAAATCTGTATGTGCATATCACTTAAAATTTCAATTGTGCATCAAGTATTTGTGATAAGAACCATAAAAATACAATATCTCACGAAAGACTTTTAAAATGTTGTGCAAATCAAAATAATGTGCTTGAAAAAAGGTGATCAGTCCTTTATTTGTAGAGTATTGGTAACTGTAAGCGCAAACACACAGGTCCATATATAACAGGAGATATAAAGGGCTGAGCAACTTAGTCCATAGGGGACAGGCTGGAAGTTCAAGGGTTAAGTGGTAACCGGTAATGTAATGGTTAAAGTAGGCTGGTAGGCTAGGCGGCTGCTGTCCTCAGAGAGCTGGCTCTGTGATGGATGAGAGAGGGGTAGAGAAGGAAGCACCACCTGAGTGTAGTATTAACAAATGATGTTTAATGACACCAGGTAAAAACACACTTACAGGATAAAAACATATAAAAGGCTCATCTGTATAGGTATGTGGTCCTCGGTGTTCCCTCTGATCCTGTGGTGGTGACGCTGCAGGGATGCTGGGCTGCAGAAGGTGGAGGAGCAGTGAAGGAGCAGTGGCTCCGAGCGCGTAGCCTTCTCTCAACCTCCCTGCAAGCCCTCCTCCCTGGATGATCCCTCCCCTGGATACTGAACCTGGAAGTGGACGGACGACCTGTGACGTCACGCACGCTCCACGCCGGCCCCTAGTCTCTTCCTGATAGCCACAGAAGGAGCTCCCGGCTGGTAATCCACCTTCTGCAGCCCAGCATCCCTGCAGCGTCACCACCACAGGATCAGAGAGAACACCGAGGACCACATACCTATACAGATGAGCCTTTTATATGTTTTTATCCTGTAAGTGTGTTTTTACCTGGTGTCATTAAACATCATTTGTTAATACTACACTCAGGTGGCGCTTCCTTCTCTACCCCTCTCCAGTCCTTTATTTGTGTCTTCTTAAAATAGTCCCCAAAAAACAGGCCACACAATGCTCCAAAAAAAAAAATAAAAAATGTAGATGTAGCAATGTGGACTACAATTGCAAAGTGCGGTGATCCTCTGTGGTTTCTGTATATCGTGTTGTCCCTTTAGTGCCCAGTATCACTAACTGACATCATATTTGTGAGATTGGTAGTTGCTCCGCATGACTATATCCCAGGGATCTTTGCTACCATCAGAGAGATTGCTGGGAGGAGCTATAAAAGAAGCCGGAGACCTGCCTCACGCTCTCTTCCTCCTGGGCCTTGTGTGTGATAGACCTCTCTGTGCAGGGAGGGTGAGGTTGCGGCCTACCACGCGGGGTACAACATTTCAACCCAGATGAGAAGGGCCTAACACTGCTTGCTGTTCTTTAGACATCCATTCAGCAACATCTCGGTCATCCGACACCAGTGCTTTGAGCTTCGCATCGGGAGATCATCACAGCGGATCCGCTGCAAGGACGTCGCTCCGGAAGCTGCTGTCCAAAAGGCATTGAATTCGTCCTGGTCATTGGTGAGAGGGCAATTGCCCACCTTTGCAAACCTGTTCTTATTGCTTCCCTGGGACACCGTGTACAGACAACTTTATCTTGGGAATACTTTACTGCACCTATCTTTGAACACTGTACATAGACATCTTTAGCTTCAGCCATTCCAAGAAATACTATTGATTTGTTACTGCACCTTTTTGGATATAGTTAATGAGCTCCGTCTGCCTGTGAAGACCATCAGGCCTGCAATGTGGACATTGCTGTCATTACTGCTTAAAGGGCCCTCATATCATTCTTATTAAACTTGATTTCTCGTTAGGATTAAAGGTTAAATAGGCCAGCCTGGGTTCACCCTTTAGAGGTTTTGCCAGAATTAATGCTTAACTCTAGCTTATCCTTTCAGGTCATGTTCGAGTAGTATTCCTTTGTACATATGTGTTTATAATATACTGTTACAACCAAATTATTTTAACTTGTGTTATTGTAGAGGAATTCCTCTGCTGAGCTAGGACTGTTAATCAAAGCTCAGTGGATCTATTACCTCCTCTGTGTAACAATGTTCTCTCTGAGTCATTTCTGTAAACGTTAATAGAATATAAATGTACTGACTTGTTTGACCTATTACTTTAAGGTGGTGCAAAGATGTCTGAACCCAGAGTGTCAGGTGGTTTGGAATGTTCACAAGGTCATGGCAGTGCAGAGGAGCAGGTAAATCCAAGCAGTCCCCCCAAGGTGGTCGTGCTACATAAACATATACATATTCCCAGTGGAAAAAATCACTCACCAGAGGAAAATGACCTTCCAGAATCAAAAGGTCATACAGCGCTTAATATCAATCCTCTCAGGTACTCTCAGGCTGGGTTCACATCTAACCTGCATTCAATTCGCACTAGTGTGAACCCAGCCTCAGGTCAATGGAGGGAGATCTGATCCACTTGTACGCCTTTACTTCTTTTCTCCTATTAATTCATGCATACATATATGAAAACGCACAAACCAGAGAGAAGGCTTCATCGCATAAAACCATTAAATTTTATTAAGAACCGAACAATCAAACAAATGCACACTTACAGTACATCAATGTAAGCAACCACTGTCAATATTAAATGGTTTGGAGGAGAAAGCACAAGAAAGCGCCACTCTAAGTGCAGTTTAAGATACAATTTTTTTAAACACAGGATGTATGGTACTCACAAAAATATGAGACAGGTAAGCATTTAACCAAAGTAAGCTGTCCAGGGTGAATCCATAGGAAAGTCCAAGGGGATGTCCAGCCGTGAGTCCGTCAGAGGCAAAGATGCGGGAATCGCGTAGCAGTTTGCGCCTGTGGATACTGACGATTCCTGGTCCCCAGAAGTCCGGGATCCCGGTCGATGACTCACTTCCGGTTGGACGAGTTGGTCAGTAGCAGGCGACGCGTTTTCGGAGCATGCGCTCCTTCTTCAGGCCTTAAATAAATTGTATCTTATACTGCACTTAGAGTGGCGCTTTCTTGTGCTTTCTCCTCCATCACACAGAGTTTTGTTTCTAACATTCCACGGAAGCTGCCTTCAAGTACTTACTCACAAACTTCATGGACTACATTTAGTCACAATATTATAATATTGTTGTTCCTTTTGCTAAATTAAGGCGTGCACTTAGCCAGGTGGATCTCTTCCTAGTCGATGTAAAGCGTAAAACTTTTTCCCATTAATATTAAATGGTTCGTCTCAACTAACTTCTACATCTGCAGAAGAGCAACAGATTTACTGGCTGGATTACCAGGTGAAAATAAAAGAAAAGAGAGCCTAGTAAGCTGCAATATAACAAATGTTTGCTTTTGGATTTAATACCGCTTTAAGCGGTCGCAATAAAAAAAACCCTGCAAAACACATATATAATATCATGTCATGTCATATCATATCATATCCAGTATGTTCTGTTCCTATTAGAGTGAATTGTCATCACATCCTGAATATCTGACCCTCTGTCACCAGATACAATTACTTTGAACCCCCAAACATTATATATTTTCTAAAAGCAAAGGCCCAACATCCCTTGTGATAGCATTGGCAATGACAAGTTCTCTTTATGGAGACATCTGACTTCAGATCTCACCTCTTCCCTCAAAAGCATCTGATCAAATCGAGATCAGTTTGATCAGATGCTGTTACAAGCCAATAATGGTAGAACGGGAGTGCCCAGGAAGGAGGCATGATGGGGGGGTACCCACCTTCATGCAAAAGTAATCCAGCGGTTATACATCGGCTTGGATTAGTTTTACATAATAGAGAATCGCCAGCTGAAAAAAAAATACCGTGGTAATGGCTGCAGCTGCAGCCATGACTCCAGAATAGCCGCTGAAACCTGAGGACGTACGGGTATGCCCTAAATGTGGGAAGTAGTTATGCAGAGGAACATCAGTTTTGACAACAAAAGGTTACTACTGGAGGGGTTTTCAGCACTCCTCAACCAATCCTACAAAAAACTCAAAGCACTTCACTCAGCTTTTTGGCATACTCTAGCAACTTTAAATACACTATAAATGTATATATCTTTCCAAATTTAATTCTATTTTCATACAGTACGTTTAATGGGGTCCCCTTATTTATACTTTTATGAGTTTTTTTTCACTTTAGCATACCGCCCAACTGTCCCTGATTTCAGGGGACTGTCCCTGATTTTAAACAAAGTCCCCCTGTCCCTATTTCCTCCTCATTTGTCCCTCATTTTGGTCTGATCTATACAGTTGTATATAAAATGCACTACTTATCTATCAAAAAGTGTTTTCCAGTGCTACACCATTCATCTAAATTCTAAATTGCTGCATTTGTACAGTTCAAAAGCCAATATAAAATGAATAATAGTGATACAAAACAATTGTAGGTTTAACAAATCATTTTTTTGGTACAATTCTCCTTTAAGGAGGTGCGTGGCAGGGTGTGTGTCCTATACCTATATACTTTTGCTAATAGGTGTCCCTCAGTCCCATTTCAGAAAGTTGGGAGGTATGCTTTAGTATATTTAATATAAAGATTATAAATTCTATGTAAGTATTGTGGGGACTGCAATTGCAATGGGAGATATCATATAAAAGTAACCTACTCGAAATTACACTGCCCTGCTGAAATCGTTTTTACTAAGTATGGGGGACGATAGATGACATTAAATGGTATTGTAACAGATATATCTTCCAAGTCATTTATCTTGAAGAACGGAAAACGAATCTCCACATGAAGATAAGTCAGGCGTGGTAGTACTGATGTAAGATAATCTCTGGGTGTGTACAGACTCCTATCCTTTCATCTTTCATCTGTTATCAATAATACCATAAACTTACTATTTGAAAGAATGCCATAGTGCAGAAAACTAAAAATGATAGAACCTCTTTCACAGTTTTGTGCATATGCTGAAAAATGCACACATATTCATATTTGGTACAGAGGTGTAAGGGTCATTAGACTAAAATGAATTTCGCCAACATGGAATATTGAGTGAAGATATTAAATACATGTGTCACATACATCCAGGCAATTAAAATGTTTCCTGCATGGCAGAATACTGTATGTTGTGCATTTTGATGATTCTGTTCTAATAAATGCAGAATGTATATTTATTTTGACATTTATACATCAGACTTTTGTTACAGTTTTAGCCTTGCTGACATCACTATCTTATACTTGCCATAAACATTAGACAAGGGTTAGACTTTACAAGGGTTTCCACTTTAGACAAGAATGCACAAAATCCTATTTAACTGTGTTCCGATATAAATTTCCCCTTGCCCGTTGAAAACCCTTTTAAGCAAACAAATTAACCACTTAAAGTGGAGTTCCACCCAAAAATGGAACTTCCGCTTTAAGTGAAGGTGACCCCCTGACATGCCACATTTGGCATGTCATTTTTTTTGGGGGGGGGGGGGAGAGGAGGGATCCAGCTCCCACTTCCTCTCGGGGCACCACGGCGCCAGAAACAAGTTCACCTCTCCCCCCTCCCTCTCTGCAATCATCTGGGAGATGTCACAGGTCCCAGATGATTGCCTGGCCAGTCACAGTGTGCAGCGTGCCCACAGTGACAATGCCGGCGCCGCAGAGAGGTGGGGAGAGGTGCGGGGCTTCGTATGGCCGCATCGCTAGACCGTGGGACAGGTGAGTGTCTGAATAATAAAAGTCAGCAGCTACACTTTTTGTAGCTCCTGACATTTATATGGGTGGAACTCTGCTTTAAAGAGACCCATCGCCAGACCATTCATTGCAACAATAATCTTCACATTAGATTATGTGTGAATTTACCGATATTATACCTGTCATTTACATGTAAAAGCCTCCCTTGAGTTGACACCCAAAAGTCCTGAGACTGCGGCTGGGACATCATCTTAGATGGGGTGTCAGCAGCCCCAGCAGACTCAAAGCTCTTTGGGTTCTACTTCCCCTGGGGATCACAGGAGTACACTTAGGTCTGCACTACATATCGTACATGCTTATAACAGCACCGCAAACGATACCTTAGGATACTCCCCCTATCGTCTGATGTTTGGGCGAGAGGCCCGGCTGCCAGTAGACTTGGCCTTTGGCACGTCCTAAGACCATACTTCAACAATCTCCCACAGAGGGTATGTAGACCGCCTGCGGAAAAGTCTGAAGACCGCCTATGACAAGGCCCAAGCTGCCTCAGATGCCCGGGGACAGAGGAATAAAAGAAACTTTGACCTCAGGGTACGAGTGCAGGACTTGCAACCAGGTGACAGGGTGCTGCTGAGGAATCTGGGTGTCCCTGGAAAGCACAAGTTGGCTGACCGCTGGAAGTCGCAGCCTTAGGACATTTCCAAGCAGCTGCCAGGACTCCCAGTGTATCAAATCCGACCGGAGGGGAGCACAGGCCAGCTGAAGACTTGGCACCGCAACCATCTATTGCCTCTGTCAGAAGCAGTTTGTTTACCACCACAGCCAGATTCACAATCCACACCCTCGGCCTCACAGAGATCCTGACCAGTCACTAGATCTCAGTCTGTACCCCTCGCTGTAGATGATGAGGACAACGAAGTGAAGAGATGGGGATAGACTGGTTGTGGCCACCTCAAATGCCAAGGTTTGCCACCCCCCCTTCGTCTCCTCCTCCTAAAGTGACAGACGCTGGGATTCTCAGACCAGAGGCTCCTGAGTTTGTGCCTCAAAGTTCACCCTCTGAAGAGTTGAAAGACCCTCAATCTTCCTTACTGACAGCAGACCCAGAATATTTCCAATCCTTTATTGAAGAGGGACTAGTGTAGTCACGCCCACACGCTCTGCGCATGAGCGATCGCTTTTTAAACGTCTGTATACAGGACTTTTTACTTGCAAGCAACTCTTTGTTTTAAACCTGTTCTTATGCTAATTGGAGACTTGTGGAAGCTCCCAAACAGCATTGTATCATTTACTCCAATAAATCTTTTTGATGAGACAATATTACACTATTTGGAGCATCATATCTTTTTTGCAAGATGTGCACAATCTTTTAAACACTTGGGATACTTACCGTGATTGGGAGACTGTCTGGGACACAGAGGTTATTGACAAGAGACGCCCGGGAGATCAAGGAGGCCCAGGAGATCTGGAGTTCATTTCTGGGAATCTGTGATCCAAGTCGCGCTCTTTGACCTCTCTGAGTAAGGGGGGTCGCTGGCAGTCCGGTAAGCCTTCCTTTTACTAGAGGTGATGGGTATCACAAAGTCAAGCAATCACACCAAGTCACATATTCATATGAAGATTTTTTAGTTACTTTTATGGACTTCATTTAGATATTAACTACATATTTTTTCACCATATTTTTTGCACTTTTATTGTAGCACTCTCCATATATATGTGATCTTTTGGTCTTGTAAATTCCTCAGTTTTGCTTGATCTATGCAAGTTTTATTTATTTGCAGTATTTAGAAATTTTTGGTTTATATGCGATTTTATATGCGATTTATGCAAGTTTTTGCAGTATTTAGTATGTTTTTTTTTTTATGTGATTTATGGTAACACTGTTCACATTATATGGTCACTAATTTGCACTTTTTTGTATGTTGTGCCAACTTTGTTCATATATTTTAGCGCTGCACTTTTTTCTACACAGCCAGGAGAATTGGTTGATCACTCTTTGGAGGACCGCTGAATGCATACAGGATTGGTTAGGGGGCTTTGCCCAGGAATCTCATTGCCTTCCATAAAACACCACACCTGAATACTGTGCACAGACACCTGTTATCCAGATCACGTAGAGGAGTGCTATATCACAGCACCAGCTATTTTGCATTCCTTCACATTACCCTGTTACATTGAGGGACCCTTGTCCACAGAGCTCCTACATGCCGTTGAAGAGAACAAACGCAAAGCTTTGTTGTTGCTCTTAAAGGGGACACGCCACTGGTGTTTGTATTACTTCATTGTGTGTGTATTGGAGGTACTATAGGCCGTCCTGGGGTTCCCCTTTAGCCATAGTGTTCTACATCAATCAATAGCTTGTTTGGGGAGTCCATTTAATCTGTGTATGTTGTTATTATTCTTTTATTGTTGCATAGTGTTATTGACTGTTTTGAGAACTGTTTCAACCAAGTCCCGGCTACTTATACAGGATTTGGCTGACTTATATTACTTTAAACTTTTCTCTGGTCCAAGTAAACTTGAGAGAGCAGAACTGAGTTTGTATGTTATTACTGGGTTATTCCATTAATCACATTGCTAGGTGTGCCAGAGGGGCTGGGACAGTTCTTTGGGTTTGAGAGGCAGAGTAAGGGCTCTTTCACACGGGGCGGATCAGTGATGATCCGCCCCGTGAACACCCGCTTGCTCAGCGGGGATCGCTCCGCCGATCCCCGCTGAGCAGGAAGATGACAGGTCCATCGCTGAACACTGTGCAGCGACGGACCTGTCAGAGCGCCGCTCTCCCCTATGGGGGATCGGGTGATGATGGACCGTAGTGTCCGTTGTCACCCGATCCGGTCCGAAAACGGATGGAAAAGTAGGGTTTTCCTCCGTTAAACTTTTCAGATCGGAGCAGGTCGGATGTCAGCGGACATGTCACCGCTGACATCTGACGATCCATAGGGATACATGTATGTCCGTTTTTCATCCGAAAACGGAAGGATGAAAAACAGACATACGGATCCCTTGTGTGAAAGAGGCCTAACGGACTGAACAAACAAAAGCAGCTCCTTCGGGGGTATTGCTATAATTATATGTTTTTTGCACAAAAATTAATTTGTGCATTTTTTTTTATGAGATTATAAATGTGATAAGCAGTTGCTTCTATATTGGCTGGTACCAATTTATTTCACTGGGTCTCTGCTTTAAAAAAATATATACAGTGATACCATCGGTTCACGAACACTTCAGTTCACGAACAACTTTGCTTTGTTACGCAAACTCCGCTTCCGATCACGAACACGAGCCACGGCCATTATCCCTGCTCTGACACTATATTGAGAAGCTTTTTGGTGTGCCTTTTAGCATATACTGTACAGTACATCCCCGTGCACACTTGCTGTAAAGCATTTTTGTGTGCTTTTTATCACATACTGTACTGTACCGGACTTCCAGTATGGCTCCAAAGAAAATTCAGAGCAAGCATGGTGGTAAGAAAAAAGTGAGGAGCAGTAATGTGACAAGACTGTTCAGAGCAAGCATGTTGTTGAAAAGAAAGTGCAGAGCGGTAATGAGCGGTAAAAGTCGTCTCAAGCAAGTTTAGTGTTCTCTCTCTTCATACTGTACTGTACTTTGTTTCATATCTTTGTTTAAAAACAAGAAAAAAAGTTCAGAATGAATTAACCTGATTTACATTGAACACTATGGGAAAATTTGCCTCTGTTCGCGACCAATTCGATTTGCGACAATTTCGCAACATATCGCCTCCTCCCCACCTGTCAAACACACTTGGATCGCTTTTCAGGGTGCACTTATGAATGTGCCCTTAGTTGCATTCGGCCACGGCACCCTTAGTGCTTGTTCACACGTAAAGTTGGGGGGTGGTAAAACCCTGCAGTTGAATCGTTGGTTTTACAGCTCCCAATTCCTACCCCCCCTTTTAGCTGCTAAGGCAGCAGTCAAAGGTGTACACATGCCACAGCAGGAATTAAGCCCCCTGACGCTTTTGGTGGGTTCTACCACCTGCCAAACACGACCCATTTAAGTAAATAGCCCACTCTGCAAGTGCCTCACAACTGCATGCTTCTGCGGGCCGGGCTCCAAGAGGTTAAAGCAGGTGGTGAGAAACAACAACGCTGCCTGCTTTAACCCTTTGTTTGCTGTACTGCACAAGGTTACAGAGCAATTGCAGAGTGGTCTCATTCAGTTTGATGGGTCATTCTTGACAGGTGCTACACCCAACAACCATGATAGGGCGTATAACTCCTGCTGTGGCTGTGACATGTGTACACCCCTGGCCACTGCAGCTAAAGGGGGTGCGGTTAGGGCGGCGGTAATAAAAACACGTCTTAACTATGGGGTTTTTACCACTCTCGCAAACTGCAAGTGTAAATAAACCCTTACTGTTCTGACCCCTTTATAAGGCTGCTTTCACACTGATGTGCTGCAATTTACCTGCACCGCAGGTGCAGTGCAGTGCATCTGTGACTTTTCTGGGTTAGCTGTGCTTTGCCATGGACTTGTAGTATATCCTGCACGTGTGGTGCACTTTCTGGTACTATTGTGCCCAGTGTATTGCTTCACACTGACATGAAGATCTCTTCTTTCCTGCTGCTGGCACCACTAGCTGGGATAAGAGGTGGAGTGCGGTTGGTATTATTTCACATGGGACAGGAACCAGCACTACAGAGGAGGCATCGGCTTATGCGGCTCAAGCTTCCTACTACAGTTCCAACTTAACAAGTAGTCCCTCTGCATTGCATTCTGTTTGATGCTCTGGGATGGCGGGTCAGCAGGCCCAGACTGTGATCTACCAGTCACCTGGCTGCTATCTACTGGTAGTTCATGATCTACTGGTTGCTGACCCCCTCTGTATGTGATATTGTCATGCACTTGTACTTGTGAGTCCACTATATCATGGAGTGCACATCAGTAAGGTTCCTTGTGCTGTAGTTACCAGTCCACCGACATCCATGAGGTCAAACAGAACATATTCCAGCAAAGTTTGTCCCGCACCAAGGACTTTAGAAAAATTTTGCAAAAAGTTGTTTTTTTTATTTTTTTCATCAAAAAGAACAGCGGTACAGCATAACATCGGTAGTATAGCAATGTTTCAACCCACACTAGCTTCTTTTCAAGACAAACAAGTATGAATACAAAATATCCCTCACAAACTACCACATCCATACATCATGAACCAATCAAACAAAAGCAAACAAGAGGACCTGATGGGGAATTGAAACTGTAATCCTTGAAAAAACTGATACAGCTTACATCGAATGAAAACAAGATTAAGGGCCAGTTCACACCACATGCAGTCCAGTGCATTTTTTTATGCATAAAAAACGCATGGAAAGTAGGTTATATGATTTTCAATGGCATATTTCACACCAGTGCTTGCAATTCCAGTGCGTTCCAGTTCCAGAAAAAAAAAAGTAGAACATGCTGCATTTTTCCTGCATTCAACTGTACTGGAACACTGTAAAAAGCATCAAAAATGCACTGGAATGCACCTGAATGCACCAAAAATGCACTGGAACACCCATGTCTTTATTTGATGTTAAGAAAATAGAGGGGGAAAAATGCACTTGACTGCATCAAAAACGCACCAAAAATGCATCTAAAAATGCGCATGTAGAATAGCACCTGGAACGCATCCCGACTGCGTTTCTATGGTGTGAACTGGTGGGCCAGTTCACACCACATGCAGTCCAGTGCATTTGTTTTCTGCATCAAAAACGCATAGAAAGTAGGTTATATGATTTTCAATGGCGTAGTTCACACCAGTGCTTGTAGTTCCAGTGCATTCCAGTTCAAGAAAAAGTAGAACACGCTGCATTTTTCCTGCACTGGACTGTACTGGAATGCTGTAAAATGCATAAAAACACACTGTAATGCACCTAAACCCACTGGAACACACATGGTGTAAGGTTAAAAAAAATGAGGGGGGGGGGGAGCACTGGACTGCACCAAAAACGCACTGGAACGCATCAAAAATTTACATGCAGAAAAGCATCTGGAATGCATCTGGGCTGCTTTTCTATGGTGTGAACTGGCCCTTAGGCTCCATTCACACTAGCGCGTTTTTTGATGCATTTTGCATTTTGCAGAAATGCATGGGAATTTTTTAACATGGGTTCCTATGGAACATGTTCACATCAATGCTTTTTTGTATCTCTGCGTTTTTGGAAAGGGTCGGGGACTTTTTTTCATGCAAAAAGCAGCGTTTTGCATGTAATGGATTTCAATGGACAAGCATCAAAAACGCAAGTGCACCGTTTTTGCAGCGTTTTTGGTGCGTTTTTGGTGCGTTTTTGCCGTTTTTTTATTTATTTTTTTTTTTTGTAATTTTTTTTTAAGACTGTAAAAAAAAAAGTAAAAAAAAAAAAAAAAAACGCAAAACGCAAATCGCGGCAAAAACGCGGCAAAAACGCCGCAAAAACGCTACAAAAACGCTGCTCAAAAACGTGCCAAGCATGAAAAAAAAACCTCCAAAAACGCTCAAAAGCAACATGCATAGGTGTGAATCGAGCCTGAGGCTATGTTCACACTGTGCTGACATGAAAGTAGCGTGACTTTCGATCTGACTTTGCCCTGCAACTTCAGTCCAACTTTGATCTGACTTAATGTGACTTTTTATATTCTATGGCATTGAAGTCGTATCAAAGTTGGACCAAAGTAGTGCAGGAACCTTTTCTAAAGTCGGGACGACTTGTGTCGGATCAGTTAAGACGGCTCTCATAGGGAAACATTTATTAATTTGACATGTCATGCGACTTTCGGATCCCATGTCGCACCAATGTGAACCAGCCTAATTCTAAAAAGTTTAACTTTCTACAAAATGTAAATATCATCCCATTTACAAAAGAACTTTCAACGGGAGAATCAGGATAACATTTGGCATTCTATTGTGTACATTACCTTTTTAATTTTTAACTGCTTCAGATCCGCGCTATAGCCGAATGACGGCTACAACGCGGACCTACTTTGCCAGGAGGGAGTCAATAGACGTCCTCCCGTGCTCGAGCGGTCTGCGCGCCCCCTACAGGGCGCACTTGGCGCGCTCTGTGATCAGCAAGTCTATGAGACTCTCTGGATCACAGATCGGAGTAAGGGGTCGATCCTGACACCTTACCACAAGATCAGCTGTCAGCCAATAATAGCTGATCATGTGATGTAAACAGAGCTGGTAATCGGCTATTTTTTTTCCTCACGCTGTCAGCGTGAGGAGAAAAAAAAGCCAATCACCGGCGGCTGTCAGAGGGACATCGGTCCCGATCAAGGAGAGCAGCCGCCAGCTCATCTGTGCCCACCTGTGCCACCTGCCAGTGCCACCTACCAGTGCACAACAGTGCCGTCTACCAGTGCCCACCAGTGCCACCTACCAGTGCCCACAGTGCCACCTATCAATGTCACCAATCAGTGCCTCATCAACAGTGCTGCCCATCAGTGTCACCTACCAGTGCCCATAAGTGCCACCTATCAGTGCCACCTATCCGTGCCACTCATTAGTGCCATCTATCAGAGGTACCCATCAGTGCCCATTAGTGACATCCATCAGGGCCCATCAGTGCCATCTTATCTGTCCCCATCAGTGCCGTTTTATCTGTCCCCATCAGTGCCGCCTTATCTGTCCCCATCAGCGCCGCCTTATTTGTGCCTATCAGTACCCATCAGTGCAGCCTATCAGTGCCCATCAGTGCCGCCTCATCAGCGCATATCAATGAAGGAGAAACATTACCTGTTTGATAAATTTTATAACAAACTATGAAACTTTTTTTTTCAAAATGTTCCGTCTTCTTTTGTTTGTTTAGAAAAAAATGAAAACCCCAGTGGTGATTAAATACTACCAAAAGAAAGCTCTATTTGTGTGAGAAAAATGATAAAAATGTCATTTGGGTGCAGTGTTGCATGACCGCCCTATTGTCATTCAAAAAAGTGACAGTGCTAAATGCTAAAAATTGGTCTGGGCAGGAGGAGGGGTTTAAGTGCCCAGTAAGCAAGTGGTTAATTGAAGAATCATTGAGAATGAAGGCTGTCCATTAATTAAATGCAGGTCATCAAAAGATAGTTCAGTTTTATTTAGATCTTTGATATCTGATATAGTCCGGATAAGACACAGTGATAAACCACAGCCACACAGTCAATATGACTTTCACAAATTTTATTATTCTGCCTGAAGATGATGCTGGGTGTCTGTCAAATCATAATGAATTTAAATATTTTCTATAAACATAATAGGTTATGGAATCAATGACCTTTAACAACAAGAATGAGTGCATAATGACACTGTTGCACTATACGCACACCTTACCAGCCCTAAAACAGCACCAAAAACACATGCTGAGATTTGTGCTATTGCTTTTAAATACGCTGTTCTCAGCAATGTGTACTTGTGCAGCAGTGGCGTCTGGTGCTCCATTTTTGGGGGGGGGGGGGGGGGTGCCCACTAGGGTTGCCACATCATCCCTTTAATCCAGGACACACATTAATTACACGGGTTCTATGGCTGATTAAGGTGGTAATTAAACTCACTTGGTGCCTTATCTGCATCAAATCAGCCTTAAATCAGCCTCAGAATCTGTGTAATTAATATGTGTCCTGGATTAAAGGGATGATGTGGCAACCCTAGTGCCCACCCCCATCTAGGTTGCGGGCAGCGCTTCCTCCTCGTCTGCTTTACCCTGCGTCTCCTCCTCCTCGGCTTCACGGCAGCTTCCCCTGCGGCTTCTCCTCATCCTTGGCAGCTAATACGATTGTTTCTCCTCTTAACCAACTGGGTCTCAGGACCCGCTTGATTGGCCAGGAGGAGAATCAGGAAGACAATAGCGAATATTAATTTCCTATTGTCACACAAATGGATGGGTTAAGGGTGCAGTGCCAGAGCAACGATGCATCCTGCTGCTATGCCTCAAAGTAAGCACCTTCAGTTGTGCTCTCATTAGAAAACCCATAGTGCTCTGTGAATCCAGTGTCCTGAATGCAACAGCTTCAGGTCTCCACGGTCAGCTGCACTAAAAATTATCTGACAGGGACACACTCCTTCTACCCTCTTATCCATTAAGAAGAGTTCTTTCACTGATTACACTGCCTGTAACACGATCAATGATTGGGGGAGAGAATCCTGTAACTAATCAGACCCCATTCACAGATTGTGTTACAAGCAGTGGTATTAGTGAAAGAACTTTTCTCAATGGAGGAGAGTGCAGGAGACTAGAAGTTGTTAACTCCCACACTGCTGGAAGTTCAGCAGCAAACCCCCACAACCACTGGACCAGGGTCAGGACTGCTGTTAGAAATCATACAGCCTTCCTGAGAGGCCCCCCCCCCCCCCCCAACCCTGCCACCACCCCGTGAGGTGCAGCGGAACAGTGGCACTGACTCTGCCTACACCTCAAAAATAAATAAAATCCCACCTCCTGGGCCCCTCTGTTGACATGATGGATAGCTCAACTCTATCATGAACATCAGGTGTTCCCTGCACAATAGATTTGCTGTCATTCATGGGAATCATTATAAAGGTTAGGACTCATTCAAATGGGCAGCAAGGGGTAGTAAGAATAGGCGGTTGAACCACAGTTTTACAGCCCCTCAGCTCCCTCCTCCCCAGCCGAACGTGACTGTGAAGTTTTTCTTAACGGCAATACATTTTGTCTCATGTCATGTTCAGTAGGTAGTACCGCATACGTTTTTGCACATTAATGTGCATTGTGTTAAGGCAGCCCATTTAAAAGTATTGGCTGTCAACAGCACCAAAATGTCAAAAAAATGGACATGCATCATTTTTGGCAATGCAGGGCACCACAACAGTTGTAGGAGCTGATGTCTAGTAGTAGTGATCACTTAAATGCAAGAAGCATAACAAGTCTGCTTTAAGATTTTTGAGGTGAGAGTTTCTTACATTAGTAAGCCATTTCTGGTCAATTTATAGGTTTGTACAAGCACTTCACTGGTGATATCTCTTTAAAGACAAGTGCCTGCCGTCTCTTGAGTAAGATTTATGAAAAAACAGATATGCCCAGATATAAGGCCAATCTATCAAGCTTTACAGATTGTAATTGCTGACATTTTGATTTCTTTTACAGTATTACAATATTTTACATGCCAACCTCACAAAGAAATACTGTTCTATGACTGTGTGTGTTTTCTATTTAACTTTCTGTACAGTCTTACATTTTCGGATCAGCACCATTTTCACACATCAAAGATCTAAATCATATTGTCAAGAGATTACATATTCTTGTACCATTAAATCATAACTGAACATTTTTTAACATTTGAAAAAGGATACAGGCAGAGGTCTCTGAGGTCACAGCTGTAGGCTTGAGGGAAGTCAACATCTCAAATATATGCTTCGATCAATGTTTTAATAGAAATATGACCTAAATTCCATGTATGTGAAGTCAGTCTATTAAAATACAGGTGCCATAGTCTCTATATAAGCATGACTTTCAGGATTTACTGCAATAAGCTCCACCTATATCAAGTTAAAACAGATGTTTGCAAACACTACCACTTTCCATTCTGTGAGAAAAGAAAAAAATGACAAAATATAAATCATTATTATTAGACTGTTAATCACTGGAGACGATTAAAGAAGTATCACAACTTAAATCCATGCTGAATTCCAAGGGGACCAAGTGAGGGTAGCATTTGATCCCGTTGTGCTCTGCGCTGTGGTTTTACACTAAAAGCCCTGCCTAATGTATGTTTATACTGGCTGTCTACTCCACCCAAGGCTGAAACCCAATTTATGGGAGTTCCTTTGGGGGAGCTACAACACAGGACCGAAACCACCACTCACTTTGCTTTGCACACACTGCCTGGATTAGCTTGTGCTATGTACCCCTTAATGGCAACAGATGTATACCAAGTGTGCCCTGGTTATTCCATTGTATCTGGGATATCTATCAATGTACATCCCCGCCAGCACTGACTGATTCTTTTCTATTGTAAGTGTGGGAGCATGTTTACTAGCAGCCAGCAGATTGATCATACAGTCCAACCAGCACTGATGGATCCTTTACTATTGTAAGTGCTGCGGATCGTTTAAAAGTAGCCACATTGAGAGTGCACGTGCAGGCGAGGGATATGGCTGATTCTTTGACCCACTATGCACCCCTCCTCTCCAGTGCTCCAGCATACTCCAGCATACTCCAGCATGGATTTCAAAGCAGCGGGGAAAGCTCACAGCGGTGGCATGCACACCACACAAGCTGCCGGAAGAGGAGGCAAGATGGCAGCCAGAGTGGCCTCTGGAGCCCAGACAGTGGGTGACAAAATGAAAGCCTTGTCATAGAAAATGAGGGCAGACCCTGCTAAGCTGCTAAGGATCACCATCAAGCCACCCATATACCAGGTGAGCAGCACAACTCTTCCAGCCTTCCTTCCAGCCCTGCTGCCTTTCCCCCTCAAGCATATTTACATTCCCCTGGCCATGGTTTAGAAATGGTTGAAATTTTCCTTAGCCAACAGTAGACATGTGCAGAACCAAAAAATGTGTTTCCTTTCGGATAGATTCATTATGTTACTAATTGTGTTTCAATGATTTGTTTGGGAATTTATTTAGTTTCATTTCATTTATTAATTTTCTAATGAATTCCAAATTTTCGAAACGATTCCAATTCGGATTGGTCGGAAAATGATCGAAAGATTGAAATTCTGTGTGAAGAATAGCTGGTTGTTAAGGATCAGGCCAGGAAGCTGGCTGCTGCTCCTTAACAATCGATGACTCATCAGCTGTCAGTGGACTTCTCCACTGACAGCTGAAATGTAAACAAAAGAATGCCGGCAAAGAAAAATTCTAAAAAAAACAGCATGGCCAGGCCCTTCGGGTCTGGTATGAATTTAATTGGAGCCCCACGCCAAAAAAAACAAACAAACAGCATAGGGTCCTCCCCAAAGTCCATACCAGACCCTTGTCTGAGCATGCAGCCCGGCAGGCCAGGAAAGGGGAGGACAAGTGAGCCCCCCCCTCCTGAACCATTCTAGACTCTGATCCCTCCTGTATTGATTTGTATTGTAAGTGTACTGTCTGCCCTCATGTTTGTAAAGCACTGCGCCAACTGTTGGCGCTATATAAATCCTGTATAATAATAATAATAGACCACATGCCCTCAACATTGGGTTGCTTTGGGGTGGGGGGGACTCTTCCTCACAACTCTGGCAGGTGGTTTGGCACAGGGGGTGCTTTGGCACAGGGGGAGGCTCTCCCCCCCAACCCAAAGCGCCTTGTCCCCATATTGATAGGGGTAAGGACCCTTCCCCACAACCCTGGCCGGTGGTTGTGGGTGTCTGCGGACGGAGGGCTTATCGGAATCTGGCAGCCCCCTTTAACAAGGGGGGCCCCCACATTCCCCCTCCTATGTAAACGAGCCTACCCATTCACAAAACAAATGAGTAAAGACACAACATAAGTTTTTGACAAGTCCTTTATTAAAAATGAAAAAACAAAATGCCCCCCCCGGTGTAGATCTGCCACCAATCACGTCAGACCCGAAAAAGAAAAAAAAACCTTGTTAAAGGAGGCTTCCAGATTCCGATAAACCCACTGCCCACAGACTCCCACAACCACCGGCCAGGGTTGTGGGGAAGAGGTCCTTACCCTTATCAACATGAGGACAAGGTGCTTTGGGTTGGGGGAGAGAGCCTCCCCCTGTGCCAAAGCACCCCCTTATTTTGAGGACATGTGGCCTGGTATGATTTAGGAGGGGGTGCTTGCTCTTCAACCTCCTTTCCTGGCCTGCCGGGCTGCATGCTTGGACAACGGTCTGTTATGGATTTTGGGGGGACTGCACGCTGTTTTTTTTTTTTAGTTTGTTTTTTTAACGCGGGGTTCCCCTTCAAATCCATACCAGACCAAAAAAGTCTGGTATAGATTGGGGGGGGATAACCCCACGATGATTTTTTTCTGAATTTTTCATAGCCGGCATTCTTTAGTTTACATTTCTGCTGTCAGTGGGGAAGCCCGCTGACAGCTGCAGAGTCATTGGTTGAAAAGATATCGGCGGCCAGCTTCCTGGCTCGTTCCTTAACAACCAGCTATTCTTCACACAGAATTCGAATTGGTCGATCATTTTTTGACCGATACCAATTTGAATCATTCCAAAAATTTGGAACTAGTTAGAAAATGAATATACGTAATGAAATTAAATGAATTTCAATTAAATCCGTTACTTATTCATTTGGAGATTCGGATACATCTAAACCTCCGAATAACCAAAAATTCCTCTGAATTTGTATTAGGATGAAACGAACTGTACATGTCTAGCCAACAGAGTAGCCACATTTCTGACTCTGTCAGCCCAGCTGGATCCCTGGCCTTGCCATCAGCCCCACTGATGTACTCTGGGGGCTCTGTTCTTATTGTGTGGTTTGCTGATTTATTACAAAGGGAAATAGATAAGGCCACTACAAAACTAACAACAGAGCTGAAACTTTCAAGAGTTAGTCCAGCAGCTGTATAATATCAAGCTGAAACTGAACAACGATCCATAGATTCACTCAAAATGCAAGTGAGGAACTACGCTCTCATTTGGAAGAAGCCCATGCTAAAATTGAGGACCTTGAAAATGGCTTGCGGCAATGCAACTTTTGTATTCGGAGTCTACTCAAAAATATTAAAGATACAGAACCTGTTAATGAAATGCTAATAAGGTAAACTCTACCCAATAGCAACAAACTTCATCTTGCGATTGACATGATTCACAGAGCTCTGGGGGCCTCCAGACCTGATGACCCACAAAAGATGTGATAGTGAAACCACATTTCTACCAAACCAAAGAGGCTGTAATGCGCCACACCAGAGATAATCCGGACTTGGAACTCATGAGCCACGAAATCTAGATTTTCTCAGGCATATCACCACTGACTATACAAAACGAAGGGCCCTAAAGCCCTTACTAGCTCCTCTCACTTCTCAGAAGATCCCTTATCGGTGGGCATACCCCCTTCGGCTCCTCTTTTGATTTAGTGGGAAAACCCATTCATTCTCCATATTCTGGAAGGCAGAGACAGCGTTATTAGGTTTGGGCCTTATTTCCACCAGCCCATCTGCTCTCAATCAACCCCCTGAGCAGCAACTCCACCTCAGTCTCCATTGTGGTCCATGACTTCTAAGAAAATCAAATCCTCCTGTCTCACAACCTGGCGACTTCATTCTATTCACCAGTCTCTACTAAAAAGTCTCTGTAAAAAAGGCTAGATAATTTCTTTGCTACCCCTGGCAAGGGAGTTGTTCCTTATTCACTAATTTTACCTTGCCAGTGTTCTTTATTCCTCCGTGATTTGATGATTGTCTTTGCACTGCTCCAGACCATCTGCCAGTCATGGACCCTTCTTCTGCTTTTAAATTTCCCTTTTTTTGATAGGGTATGCTATCTCCAAACTAGAGCTCTTTAGAACCTAAAGAGATGCCCCAACTCCTCTGAAGTTCAAGTTACAACGCCCTCCCTCTCTGCTTCCTATTTGAGCAACAAAGGGACTGTGGCCCTTTGTTAAATGCCCTCAACTGAATTTCCATTTCCTGCCTATCTCCATATGGCAAACTTCAACAGTATATTTTGTAATGTTGGTCCACTCTCACTAAATATTTTCATATTTTCTCTTTTTTCTTAGCAGGTATAACACGGGAAGTTTGTGTGTGTGTGTGTGTGTGTGTGTAGGGGGGGGGGGGGGTGTAGAGCATTCTGGTGTGCCTCCTTGACCTCTTCCCAACCCACCAAAACTGATCCCTTATGATTCCCAATTGTTATTTTTGTTTCTGTTTCATGATATTGCTGATAGCATACAAGTGGTCTGAACCTGGGATGCTGGACAGCTCCCTGGACAATTCTTTGAGTGACCCTGACCTGAACCTTGTTTCTCTTGAACTTTGAACCCCTGGCTCCTTCAATGAAGTTTCTATTTTAGCCATGCCTTTGCACTTACTGATTGCCAGATTGTGCTCTCTCCAGCTAATATCTTTCTCTTGTCACTCCTGCTGCCATCTATATGTTCGCTACCACTTGTTACTGACTTTTGACTTGTTCCTCAACTATGCTTCTGATGGATCCCAACCTGCAACCACTTGTTACCAACCTTTGGCTTGTTTATTGACTGTGCTACTGCTTGATCCCTACCTGTTTTATCTTCTACTGGACCCTGGCTTGCTCACCTTCTGGTGTGGTGATCCTGAGGACCTGGTACTAACACACAGCACGCAGATATATGTCAGCAAAGTGGCACAGGTGCGAAAAAGGAGGTACCCGTACGTCGCTGCCTCATCCACGGCTAGCGGGCGCACACCGCTCGCTGTGGGAGCGTGCCCACAGGTCCCGTGGACTCGATGTCTGCCGGTGGCCTGTGATCGTAGCACGGAGAGGCAGAACGGGGAGATGCCTATGTAAACAAGGCATTTCCCTGTTCTGCCTAGCAACATGACAGGGATCTACTGCTCCCAGTGACCGGGAGCAGTGATCTCTGTCATGTTCTAGTGAGCCCACCCCCCCTACAGTTAGAACATGCTGAGGGAACACAGTTAACCCCCCGATCCCCCCAAGTGTTTAACCACTTCCCTGCCAGTGGCATTTACACAGCAATCAGTGCATTTTTTAGACCACTGAGCGCTGTATAAATGCCAATGGTCCCAAAATAGTGTCAAAAGTGTCCGATCTGTCCACCACAGTCACGGTAAAAAGATTGCCGCCATTACTAAAAAAAAAAATGTATAATAAAAATGCCATAAATGTATCCCCTATTTTGTAGACACTATAACTTTTGCTCAAACCAATCAATATACACTTATTGCGATTTTTTTAGCAAAAATATGTAGAAGAATACATATTAGCCTAAACTGTGGAAAGAAATTTGCTTTTTTATACATATTTTTGGGATATTTATTATAGCAAAAAGTAAAAAATATAACTTTTTTTCAAAATTGTCTCTCTTTTTTTGTTTATAGCGCAAAAAAAAAAACCCGCAGAGGTGATCAAATACCACCAAAAGAAAGCTCTATTTGTGGGAAAAAAGGATGTCAATTTTGTTTGGGTACAACGTTGCACGACCGTGCAATTGTCAATTAAAGCGACGCAGTGCCGTATCGCAAAAGGGCTTGGTCAGGAAGGGGGTAAATCCTTCTGGGCCTGAAGTGGTTAAAGATGACTAAACATATTCTGTTCTACATTGATGTTTGTTATCGATTGTTGGACATTAACTGTTCTACAAGTCGGCACTGTCTTGCACTGTCTTCCAGTGGCTTTCTAATGCCTATTCTAACTGACACGAGTGCCACTTGTTCTCACATAACTCACAAGGTCTTAACTCTCTCTTAACATGTATTAATGTCTTTGATTGTTATCATTCATATTGGTTGCTGACATTGTACCCTTACAGGAAACTCACTTTCCCCAAACTTTCACCTCAAAATACCTTCAAAAGGTAGAAAGAGAGGGGAATAACTCTTTGTCTGTCCAAGTGCATACCGTTTACAGAAAGTAAAGTAATTTGGAAAAAAGAGTGGCATTTCCTACTAGTCAAAGGCCACTAGATCTACTCTTCCAATTCAATTTAATAGATGCTTGGAGGGAAGCTAATACCACAGCAAGTGATTACTCCCACCATTCCAGGGTCCACAATATTCCAGGATTGATCACATTTTAATTGTCATTGGACTGCTTTCTAAACTAACAACTCCTAAAATGTGTCAGCTACAGCTTCGGACCATGATCCCCTTGTTGCCTCTTTCTCTTACTTGACTTTCACAGCTATGAGATCACAATGGCATTTAAACTAGTCCCTTTTGGATAACTATTGTTTTGATATAGCCCTTCACCTTAAAAACTATTTTGAGACTAAGAAACTAAATTAGGTGGCTCATAAATCTTTGGTTTGGGGGATCCTTATTCAACTCTCGTTGAGACTAAAAAAGCTCATAATGAGCTACTCAACAGAAAAGAAAGAATACACTGCTTTATGTAATCAGCACAAACGGTCCCTTGATCCTACATTACTACATTACATAAACTTGAACAGGTGCATACCAGGCTTGAAGTATGCCTAACAACCAGGGCTGAAAAAAGCCTTGAGATGGACTAATCATAATTTCTTAGCACACAAACTTAAATAACACAAATCCCTTATTCATGCCCTTCCCAAATTCAAACTCAGAGATGGCAATCTATCCCAAAATCCCCAACACATACTCCAAGAATTTCAATGTTATTTAATTCACTTTTTCAAAAAAATATTGAGCCCTACCCACTCCTCTCTTCAGCAATTCTTAACTTCCCTAAATCTTCCCACACATATTACTCAACAAAAAGAACGTATCAATCAACCTACCACTAGTGAAGAACAATTTAGAACAGTTTAAGGCTATTAAAAGTCTGAAATCGAACAGATCTCCAGGTTCATATGGACATCCTAATAACAATTGCAAGGAAGTCTCTGAACATCTAGGCCTGCATTTTATGCATTACTTTAATCACTTACGAGATGGAGGCTAATTTGCCCTAATCTACAGTTGACTTACTGCACAATAACTTTGCCTTTCAGTGGGCTTCCAAATCTATCCCCTATCTGGAAATATACCTAACCTCATCCGTGGAGAAGCTTTATGCTGAAAATTACCCACCTCTATTTAAACATCTTAAAGCAGACCTGAACAGATGGTCCAGTTTCCCACTTTTGTGGTTTGGCAGAATTAACTCCTTTAAAATGAACTTGCTGCCCAGCTTACCCTACTTTTTTAGGATACTTCCCACAGCAGCCCTTAGACGTGACATACTACGGTTATAGAACACCTAACCAATTTATCTGGGCCCATAAATACCCTCAGATAAATAGGCTGACATTACACACTCCAAGGCTATGTAGATGTTTGGGACTCCCTGAACTTTTGGCATACTACCAAGTGGCCCAAATCACCCAATTGGTTTATACCACTGTAAAGGGACCCTCTCCCCAATGGGTGTCTATAGAAGCTCTCTCATGCCTGTCTGTTGCCCATCCTATGTCCTACACTTTCCTATTCATTAGCCATTTGGAAAAGACAGAGAGCTAGGAGACCACTTTCTTCCCCCCATACTTCTTTAGCCCCCATCCTAAACAACCGAGAATTTGTTCCAGGCCTAATTTCACACCAATTTCTTAGGGATTTTCTAAATGACCTGTGCTGTAAGGTCCCATACATGCAACCATGGGAATGGGACATTTGTGTTTCATTTGATCTCTCTGATTGGCAGGACACAACCTATCCAAAATTTCCTTCAATACCACTAATAAAACTGAATTACAAAACCTTACTGGAATGGTAGCTGGTACCTACCAAAATGGTGAAGATGCTTTTGAAGATGTGGACAAATAGGCACCATGTACCATATATGGTGGCAATGCGCAAAGTTTTCAGATTTTGGATCAGAATATTTAACTTAATTTGATCTGTGGCAGGTATACAGGTCTCAAGATCACCAGAGATTACTTTATTCCAAAAAATGACTCCTGGAATCCTAAAGAAATCCAAATGACTAATCTCTTACACGATACTGGCAGCATCATTTGATATTGCAAGGTGCTGGAACCAGACCATGGTGGCCCTCAACGATGTTAAACAAAAAGTGAACTGGGTCATGATCAATGACAAACTCACTTGCAACCAATCTATATTCAACAAGATGTGGGATCCTTGGATCTGCTGCATGTCAGTGAACAAAAGAGGCCTTGGGAAAACCCTCCACATTGTTTTGTTATTCCTTTCTTGCTTTTCTCCTCTTCTTCCTTCATCCCTCTTTACTCTTTGACCTATCTGTACTATACTGTGCAAACTGTTAACTCGTTGCTAGCTTCTATCAGGGCCATCGTATTACTGGAAAAATTTTAGTTTTTTTTCACAGAATACAACTTGCCCCTTTGCCAAATAGGGATGATGACCATGATCAAAATATCCTTACTGCAACTGGGCACTAGGTATTATTATTTTTTCTTTTTTTGCTACACTCTCCCCTTAAGAAACTGTTGACCTATTGTGTTTACATCTAACAATATTGGATTTTGAGGTGCCTGGAAATTGTACAAAAGCTGACTGAGTGTTCCAAAACTGTGCTTTGTAAAGTGAACACTCTGTACACTTTGCTTTCTTTTTGAGCTTTTGTATATTTTTACTGAGAAACTGAATGAAAAAGATTGAAATCTAAAAGTAGCCACATTAACTATTGCAATTCCTTTGGTTGTGATCCGTGCTGACCCCTCCTCCTGCTGTTCTGAATAATGGCACTAATGCCTGCTACCAGAGATGAGTGCTGTCAATCAATGCTGTCAATATCTTAGGTATTTGTCTCTTTCAAACCATTGTGGACAGACAGGCTAGCTATGGATAAACTGCACCAATCGATTCAGGACAGAATGCTAAATGCTTATGGATGTAAAAGAAGCAATAAAAGATGATACAAGTACTTTTTACCTGCTAGTAGCTTTACTTTTTTTTAAGTGACAGAAACAGACAGGTAAAAAGGTAACCTGCCCAGGTAACCTGGAAGACCAGAGTGCTCTATTATGGAAATCTGGACCAACCCCTGAGCTTGTTTTTGCTTCTCATGACTCACTATTGGTCAATAAGACAATATATTATACTGTACAGTAGTTGTGGAACAATATTACATGAGTAAATGATAGCATGGACCAATAGCACATGAGCAGGTGAGCAAAAGCTCTCAACCACAGGAGCTGTTTGATATATATATACACTGTAAATGGCTGTGAATTTCAAGCCTTCTGCACTGCTTTACAGGGCATGTGAGCAGTCATGCAGGTCATCAAGATGCCAGCTTTTCATGCGTGGTGGCCACGTTAAACTTTTAGGGGTGCGTTTAAAAACAAGATTTGCACAGCTATGCAGCCTGTGAAACTGCATGTACATTCCACTTTAAAAATAATTTAAATTCCAAATTAGAGCTATTAATTGTGTTTAAAAACAATAGATGTAATCAGTAAGAAATCATGGGGCCCATACAGCCTACCTGATGGGGCCCAAAACCCCCTGGTGGCCGCCCCCACCCTGAAAAAAATGCAGCTTTGTTATATTATTACATTTTTACATTTCTTGGTAAAATATAAAAGATGATGTTGCTTTGAGTAAATAGATACCAAAGATGTCAAGATTTAAAATTAAGCACCACTGTGAAATGGTGACAAACTGCGATATTTACTTATTATAGGTACTTATATAGTGCCATCAATTTAGGCAGTACTTTACCAATTTATTATACATTCACACCGTCCCTTCTCTCAAGGAGCTTAATATCTAAGGTCCCTAACTGACATTTACACATGCTAGGGCCAGTTTAGACAGGAGCCAATTAACCTACCGCAATGTCTTTGGAGTGTGGAAGGAAACCGGAGTACCCAGAGGAAACCCACACAGGCACAGGGAAAACATGCAAACTCCAGGCAGGTAGTATGTAAATAGAGAGAACCGCGCTTGACCAACAAATGTATATATAACTAGCAGCAGCATATAGTGCGATCACACCAAATTAGATAGTTCAAGAAAAAGGAAAGCTACGCTCAAACTAAACAGTCTATGCAAATGACATCAGAGAGATATTGAAATCCTTCCAGAATAAACAGCACCGCCACCGTGTATTTTGAAGCAGTAGTGACAATCCACCCTAGTAGTTAAAACCTGCTTACCAGATGGCAAGCGTAAAAGGGCAAGTGGCTTTAGCCCAGCCAAGGCCTTTCAGCTTGCTGGCACTCCCGATGTTCATATGGGGGGTAAAACTCCAGATTCAATTGCGCTGCCACATATCACCATCACGAAAGCCACGGGTGACCCAGAAGGAAGAAGAACTCACCATAGTGTAAAATCTTTCTAGTATTTATTTTAAAACAAGTAGTAACTTACAGTTAAGTTAGTAAATTCGCGTGTACAAAAAGCCGGCCGGCATACAAACAAACGGAGCCCGTCCTCTACTCCGGAAGCGTGGTGACGTCAGTGCGTACCTTCTCAGACGCGTTTCGTCATCATCTGACGTTGTCAATGGGGAACGGGCCACGCAGCGACTCACTACCATATAAAGGAAGCCAAGCCTCGTTCTGAACCCCGAGCATCAAGGCGCCATATTGAGTATGGGAAAAAATTCCCTTAACCTACAAACGTCACGGAAGGGAGCGTGTCACTACATGCATCCCTCCCAAGACAGGCAGCAACCTACAAACGTCACGGAAGAGAGCATGTCACTACATGCATCCCTCCCAAGACAGGCAGCAACCTAACACAATTGAGCCCAACATTGATACCAGCTACAACAGTGTAAGTGTAATTTTAAATGTGAACAGGATATGAATGTTATGAAATAGCAAAAAATAAAAAATATAAAAATAAAATATAAAATATAAAAACCTGCTATCCCATATTTAAAATGTGTAATAATCCTCATACACTAACAAGAACGATCCTGTACTAAGATAATGGTTAGAGGAAACCTACCGTATCCTCCTACGAGGTTATGATTATATAACGGTGCCCAAAATGTGTGATTAAATAAATGAAAAGCTTATAAGGTATAATATAAACTAGGTTATGATCAAAAAAGTTATTGGAAAATTCTAATGTGAAAAATTCCTTCCAAAAATTAGCAAAACAAACTCTGTCTAAAGAACCAAATTGTGAAAATCGATTCTCTGAGCACAACTTATATCGTGCAATGCATTAATGAATGAAAAAAAATTTTTTTTTTTTTTGTGTAAAGAATGTGAATCAGGAAAAAGGGAATTCATGACAACCATCAGAAATACCCTGAAAAAGAAAGAAGGAGGGATTCCTGACTATCATCAGCAATCTCCCCAAATTTAAGTGAATATGTGAAGTGATACATACTCCTTGGCTATGCATTGTACACCAGGTCAGGTGACAAAAGGCACCGCCATAGATTGCATGCCATAATATAAACCCCATCAGGTGAAGTGGGGAGAGGAAAGGGAGGGAGGGGGGGAGGGGGGGGGGGAAGGGAAGGAAGGGGAAAGTGCCCACATACTCGTGATTCAGATCGAGTTCACAGACCCCAAAAAATATTGTTATTAAAAAATTGTTATTAAAAATTATATACTATCAAATACAGAAAGAATCCACCATATTAGGCCAAATCCTTAAACACACTCTATACAGAAAATTCATGAATTATCGATAAAAGCATTAACATCGGTATCAATGTTTAACCCGTAAGGTGCATAAGTTCTCAATCTATGGATCCAGACCATTTCTAACTTCGATATCTCTCTGACCAAGGAGCTCCCTCTCCAATGGGGCCTGTACCTATCTATACCCAGAAAAAGAGTATTGGAGGGGTCTCTGTCATGTGCTTGTAGATAGTGTTTGGACACAAAGTGGTTCTTAAAACCACTCTTAATATTAGTGATATGTTCATTGAGGCGGACCTGAAGGGGCCTCTTGGTCCTGCCCACATATTGCAGGCCACAAGGGCACTGCAACATATATACTACCCCCTCCGTGGTACAAGTAATAAACGGTTTGATAGTATATACTTGTTTAGTACTGCTGGAAGAAAAAGTAGTAGTCCGTCTATGGGCACAAGCACTATATGCACAGACCCTACACTTTCTACATTGATAAAATCCCTTTAGATGGCCAAAGAAAGTGGGTCTGGAAACTGGTGGATTTAAAATGTTAGGGGCCAACTGGTTACGTATCGAGGGCACACCCCTAAAGATGACCCGTGGTTTTTCTGGCAAAACCTTACTCAGAATCCTATCACTGCGCGCCACGTGCCAGTGTTTGTATATAAGGTTTCTGATTGAATTATGCTGTAGAGAATACGTGGTCAGAAAGGGGACACCAGAAGAAATATTATCATTGGTGCGAGACCCCCTTTCCACCAACAAATCCTCCCTATTTACCTCCTTCACCTTATTGAGGGTTGTCACCAGGAATTCCTCAGAATAACCCTTTTCCAGAAACCTGTCTGTGAGAACATTTGCCTGCTCGGTGAACTGGATCTGACTGGAGCAATTCCTCCTTAGACGGAGATATTGGCTCTTCGGAACCGACTCCAGCCAGGGACGATGATGACAACTGTCCACAGGTATGAATGAATTCCTGTCGGTCTCCTTAAAGAAGGTTGATGTAACAATACTGTTCTCATTGATGGAAACTCTTAAATCCAGAAAGTTAATACCAGTCTGACTCATCTCATAGTTCAAGATGATACCCCTCTGGTTGGTATTAAGAAGAACCATGAACTCCTGCAGAGCTGCCTGTTCGCCATCCCATAGGAGGAGGATGTCATCTATGTACCTCGCCCACAGAACAATCTGGGGTACATCGCGAGCATAGATGACATCCTCCTCCCATTTCCCCATGAAGAGGTTCGCCAGGCTCGGGGCATACTTAGCCCCCATAGCCACACCTGTGTTTTGCCTGTAAAAGTTGTTATCGAACCAAAAGTAATTGTGGGAGGCTGCATATTCCAGCAGCTCCATTATGAAATCCACCTGGTTGGATGGAAGACCAGAATCCCCGTCAAGGAAATATTTAACCGCCTCCAAACCTAACAAATGTGGGATGATGGTATAAAGGCTGGATACATCAGCCGTAACCATCCACATCCCCGCTCTAACTTCAATGTCAGAGAGCAGTCTAATGACATGCCTGGAGTCCTTGATATAAGATGGCAGTCTCTGTACAAGGGGTTGTAAATAAAAGTCTATATATATGCCCACCCGGGAAGTAAGCGAATCAATGCCGCTTACAATTGGACGTCCCGGGGGGCAGACCAGACTTTTATGAACTTTCGGTAAGTAATATATTTTGGGTGTGCGTGCGGCCTTAGGAACCAAGTAAAGGCTCTCCTTTTGGTTAAGGATGCCCGAACGACATCCCCTATCAACGATTTTTTGTAGTGTCCTTGCATATTTTATTTTAGGGTCAGAGGGAAGCATTGTGTAGGTACCTTGGTCATCCAAAATCCTGTACATCTCCGTCATGTAATCTTGTCGATCAAGCACCACAATGCCTCCCCCTTTGTCCGCAGGTCTTATAACAAGATCCTTGTTTTTGCAAAGGGAATCAAGACCGTCTTGTAGAGTTTTGTTGAGTTTAGCATTCTTGACCTCTAAAAGGTCTAAATCTTTCAATAGAATATCCCTAAACACTTTGAGTGCTGGTGCTAGTGTACCTGGAGGGTTGAATAGTGAGGCGTTGGAGAGCCCCGAGTGAACAATACCCGTCTCCAACGTCACACTATCTCTAATGGGGTTAGAAGCCACATAACGCTTTATATTCAGCTTCCTAACAAATCTATGGATGTCCATATAGGTATGGAACTTATCCAGCTTGGTGGGCGGGACATATTTCAGGCCCTTATCAAGAATAGCTTTTTCAGGATCCGTCAATGCTCTGGAGCTTAAGTTGAAAATCCCCTTCCCTGTCACCTTCTGGATCTTTTTTGCTGTTCGTAACCGCCTCCCCCCTCTGACTCCTCTCCTCTTTCTCCCTGTCTTTTTACACCTTGATTGGTTTTGTGAAAACCCCAATTTGTCTGATCGGGGGGGACCGTGGCCTCATTATGAGGTGCTGGTACATTGAGGCTTCTTAGCGACGGCATACCCCTTCCACCGAAGTTGTAAGGCTGGGAGGGGTCCTGAGGGAATCTACCATCAGGTCCATCCCTATCCATAAGTGGGAAAAAGCTATTCGATGTTGGGATATTACTTTCCCAATTGGGCTCGAAACCTGGATGGCCATAACCTGGTGATTGGTATCCCAAATTTCCATTATGTCCACCTCTCCAGGTTTCTGGGTAGGCGGTGTTGTGACCTCTGCCTCGCTGGCTAGAATAGGGCCATCCTCCCCTCCCCCTCTGGGGGGGTGCCCCATTGGAAGAGAAACCTTGTTGGTATTCTCTATGGTCATAATTAGAGGGATATGAGGTTCCGGGTGTACCACTATGTCTCATCTGGCCACGTGAAGAAGGGCCCCCTCTCGTGTTCCCCTTGCCCCTATAAGGTGAATGATGGGGATAATTATTCCCTCCTGTTCTTGGGGGTCTGGTTTGAGGCATCCCTCGTTTATTGGGATGGGGAACAGGAATTGGAGCACCTGATGGACCTGCCGTCATATCATGGGACTGTGTGGCTACAGATGTGTCCATCTCATTATTATTTTGCTTGGCCAACTCCTCAAGGAGTTTTTTCTGCCAATCAAAAACCACATTCCCATGATAATCAGACAAGTCTCTATTGTATTTCTTTTTTTTCTTTATCCTTTGGTCCTTATCTTCTTTCTCAAGGATTTTTTGCAAACCCAATGATTTCTCTTTATAATCCTCACTATCCTTATTGGGATGGAGCTTATCCTTAATACTTTTAATTTCCTCATCTATTTTGACAAGTTTGGTGGTCTTTCTTTCAACCAAAAATTTCAAAAATGAGACCCCTGCTTGATTGAAATATTTAAACCATTCCTCCAAATCAGGTTCGCCCCTCTGGGGGGCTACATCCCACCTCAGACTCCTGGGGACCATTGAATACCTGATATAAGTTTCTAGGTAGGCAATGTCCCATTTAGTGTGGATTTCCGAGACCATAAGGTTTTTGAGTCTCATGAAGATCCCTCCTAGATCGCTCTCATCTTCCCTATAGGCCTCGAAAACCCCTTCAACATTAACCACCTTGTTGGCACAAAACTCAAAAATATCCATGGTTCAATATCAGAAAAAATCAAATGAAATAAAAAATCTAAATATACATGAAAGACTAAACCTAGATGCACAGTGCACTCTATGTTCACTAATAAGTATGCTAAAACATATAGCACTGAATAGACTGTATAATAAAACACAGCAGAAATACTCAAATATGTCAGCAGCAGTAAAAATCACAGACAGTATGTAAATAGAGAGAACCGCGCTTGACCAACAAATGTATATATAACTAGCAGCAGCATATAGTGCGATCACACCAAATTAGATAGTTCAAGAAAAAGGAAAGCTGCGCTCAAACTAAACAGTCTATGCAAATGACATCAGAGAGATATTGAAATCCTTCCAGAATAAACAGCACCGCCACCGTGTATTTTGAAGCAGTAGTGACAATCCACCCTAGTAGTTAAAACCTGCTTACCAGATGGCAAGCGTAAAAGGGCAAGTGGCTTTAGCCCAGCCAAGGCCTTTCAGCTTGCTGGCACTCCCGATGTTCATATGGGGGGTAAAACTCCAGATTCAATTGCGCTGCCACATATCACCATCACGAAAGCCACGGGTGACCCAGAAGGAAGAAGAACTCACCATAGTGTAAAATCTTTCTAGTATTTATTTTAAAACAAGTAGTAACTTACAGTTAAGTTAGTAAATTCGCGTGTACAAAAAGCCGGCCGGCATACAAACAAACGGAGCCCGTCCTCTACTCCGGAAGCGTGGTGACGTCAGTGCGTACCTTCCCAGATGCGTTTCGTCATCATCTGACGTTGTCAATGGGGAACGGGCCACGCAGCGACTCACCACCATATAAAGGAAGCCAAGCCTCGTTCTGAACCCCGAGCATCAAGGCGCCATATTGAGTATGGGAAAAAATTCCCTTAACCTACAAACGTCACGGAAGGGAGCGTGTCACTACATGCATCCCTCCCAAGACAGGCAGCAACCTACAAACGTCACGGAAGAGAGCATGTCACTACATGCATCCCTCCCAAGACAGGCAGCAACCTAACACAATTGAGCCCAACATTGATACCAGCTACAACAGTGTAAGTGTAATTTTAAATGTGAACAGGATATGAATGTTATGAAATAGCAAAAAATAAAAAATATAAAAATAAAATATAAAATATAAAAACCTGCTATCCCATATTTAAAATGTGTAATAATCCTCATACACTAACAAGAACGATCCTGTACTAAGATAATGGTTAGAGGAAACCTACCGTATCCTCCTACGAGGTTATGATTATATAACGGTGCCCAAAATGTGTGATTAAATAAATGAAAAGCTTATAAGGTATAATATAAACTAGGTTATGATCAAAAAAGTTATTGGAAAATTCTAATGTGAAAAATTCCTTCCAAAAATTAGCAAAACAAACTCTGTCTAAAGAACCAAATTGTGAAAATCGATTCTCTGAGCACAACTTATATCGTGCAATGCATTAATGAATGAAAAAAATTTTTTTTTTTTTTTTTTTTTTTTTTGTGTAAAGAATGTGAATCAGGAAAAAGGGAATTCATGACAACCATCAGAAATACCCTGAAAAAGAAAGGTAGTGCCGCGGGTGGAATTCAAACCGATGACCCAAGTGCTGCTAGGCGGAAATGCTGACCACTTAGTCAATGTGCTGCCCATAGGGGACTCTTAAAAGTCCTTCACAAGTCACCAGTTTAAACATGAGTTCTGGTGCTAGAATTATTGAAGGCCCCTTTAACCACCTTTAGGGAAAGGGAACCTTGACTGCTAGAAGTATGACATCACTGTGGGTATGAACCTAAAAGTAAAGTTAAGTAGCTCCCTTAGGATTTGCTACAAGACCTGAGGTGACTGAGTGGAGCCTGAAATCTAGGTAAAGGCTATGGTGAGGCACATCCAACTGCTCTGAGGAGATTCAGCTGTCACAAGATTTGCCCGCCCCCTGCCCGTTGTGATGTTTTGTCACAGCTTTATTGGCGGTTTTGACCTTGCCAGCAATTGATGTTGCTTTATGGGCTATGCCCTCAAGTTAAATTCTGGGGTCAGTCTAATACCTGTCTGGCACTAATGGTAAGGACAGGCCTCTTAGACTATGTGAGTTTATGTTTATGGGTGCACATGTTTTACTATGACAGGCATGTTGTTTGGTAAATTCTGGGGTCAGTCTAATGCCTTTCTGGCACTGATGGTAAGAACAGGCTTGTTAGACTATGTGAGTTTATATTTATGGGTGCTCGTGGTATACTGTGACTGGCATTGTTTGGTACATTTGGAAAGTTGCACTTTTGAAAAGTTCAAAAAAGCTGTGGCCTTGCCCTATTTCCAACTTAATCAGCTTCTGTGTCTTTGGGGGGGGGCAAGGTATTGGTTTATTAGTTGGTCATAAATGAGCCTATGCTTCTCAGCAGTCATGCTTTGTTACACTTTTTTTTACATTTCTTCTCATTCAACTTGACCTTGATGAACCACATTCCTTGTGATAACATGGGCAATGACAGATACTCAGGTATTCTATTAGACTGATCTCTACTCTGCCCTCCAAGGCAGCCGATCAAACCCAGATTGGTTTGATCAGCTCCTTTACTGGTAAACACAGAACTAAAACCTGAAGTAACCAAACCCTCGTAGCTTCCGGCATCATTGGTCACAGAGTGGAGGGAAAAATGGATGTTCCTCCCTCGCCTCTGTGCGCTGCCAAGCTGACCACTTACAGTGGTCCTGGGCTCCCTGATCAAAGAGGAGAGATTGGGAATAGCAGAGGGCAAGGGCAAGGGCAGAATGCGATTGCAAGGATAATTTTTGCTGCGCTAAAAGCATCATTATCTGCCCTTCTGTTGCCTTTTCAGTATAAGGGAGAGCAGGTCAGCTGAACTGCACATTTTTTACCATTGCTCCAAAAACAAGTGTAAATGAGGCTTAAGGATGCATTTCATGATGATGATCTCACAGTGCAGGTGCTATGGTTCAAGGCACCTGTACTATGATATTAGCATCATGATAATGATAGCTGTTGTGTCATTCATCATCATGGGTATGGCTTGCATAAAGTGTTTGCAGTTTATGCATCTTATTGTACCTTTTAATATAAGTCTCTGAAGCCTGGAATGAATCCTCAGTGTGCTCTGTGTCTGTACCATGACCACTGATGGCTGCCGAACTGCTGCTGATCCCTTAGATACAGCCCACCCTCTCCTCAGCACTTATGTGATATCACTCCTCCAGGGACTGAGGCTGTTGCTGGAACTTTCATTTTATCATTGGCTCTGGCCCGCTTTAATCAAATAAATAAGAAAAAAAGTTCCTTTCCTGATACAGTCTCCTGGGCCCCTCTGATGAACTGATGGGGTCCAGGGAAATGGTATTCATTTAAATTAGTGTAAAGAAAGTGCCTGATTCCCTGCGCTACTATGTGCAAAAAACAAAAACTCATAAAACATGTGTTGGGATTTGCCACTATATACCTATATGTGTTCCCACATATACCAAAACTGTGAATGTAAAAAAACGTGGTAAAGCGCTATCCCTATGATAAGCAATGAACAAAAAATCGTGACATACAAATGGGTTAACGCAAATAAATCATACTAATAGTAAATAGACAATTTTCTGTAGTAAATATATCATGTGAAACTATGGACTGCAAAGTCACAACTAAAATAGTTATATAGTCATAAACACACTTGCTCAGTGATACAATTCCATACCGCGCAAATAAAATAACAAATGAAAAAGTGTAGGTAAACACAAAGCACTCTTCCGTGAACTGGATGTGAATGAACACAAATCACCGCGGGTGCCCCTCCACCTTCCAAACTATGTGCTCACCTCCAGCATAGACCTGCCACAGGTCAATATGAGCCTTCCCCTTTAAGGGGTATATACATCCACCACTGGATTTAGGGATTCTAATCCTGTTCCATTCATTCCAGCCTGTGACGCTTCATATGATCGTGTTCATAGAAAATCAAAAGTCTGACATAGTGCTCGCATAAAACCACACTTTATTAAAAAATGAAGAAATAAAAACTCACATTTCTCAGTGCACTTCCTCTAGTGCACCTAGATAATGTACTTGGGGGTTGTGCAGCCCCTTTAAAGGTCACTTGGATACTGTAAATCTTTGAATCTATACAGCCAGGGCTCAAACTTCCTGTATGTGCGCAATGACATCACTAGGCCCCATCCTGATGCATTTCGTCATTCGTCACGTGACTTCCTCAAGGAGTAAGGGTCCCAGTGTCACCTATCCAGCTTGTAATCAAAAATAATTTGGGCACCATTTTGTTGGAGCCTGCCGTGGCTATTTTCCCATTGGCGAGTGAAAATAAGCTGTTTGGCGAGTGATCCGGCTCAGCTCTGCTCTGCTGGGCTCTGGCGTGGAGGCAGGCTTGTGCAGCTCGGCTCCACTCAGCTAGGGCGGGTGGGGAGGCAGGTTGGCTCGGCTCCACTCGGGCGTGCCGGCTCGGTTCGGGTAGGCGGACAGGCTCAGCTTCACTTGGCTCGGGTGGGTGGGCTCCACTCAGATGGCTCGGCTTCAATCGACTCAGGTGGACTGGCTCGGCTCCGCTCAGCTCTGCTCGGCTCTGCTCGGCTCAGGTGGGCTGGCTCGATTTTACTCGGCTCGGGTGGGCTGACTTGACTTGGGCGATGTCAGGGACGTACTGCCCATTCCAGAAGGCATGCGCCTATGCGTACGCGTGAGTCACAGACTTTGCGCACGAATGTGCGCATGCTCGCGCGTTAGACATGCTTTGGCGCCCATCGGTCCATAAAAGATGCTCGGTAATGCTGCCCCTTGCGGTTTGATCTGCTTCTGTTCCCTGTATTCCTGATTCTGTGCCAGTATTCTGTTCCTGTGTTTGACCTCGGCTTGTTTGACCCTGCTCTGTTACCTGCCTGATTGCCTGTTGCCTAGACCCAGCCTGGACTCTGACTATTCTCTGCCTGCTGTTTATGCTGTGTTCCCTGGTGTGTATGACCCGGCTAGTCTGACTCCGCTCCTGCCTGCTGATCTGCATCTGCTGCTCTGCAAACTTGCTTCTGCTGATCTGCATCCGCTGCTCTGCAAACCTGCATCCTCTATTCTACAAGTCTGCATCTGCTGACCTGCACCCGCTACTCCAGCTTCCACTTGACGACACAACTCCAAGCAGTAAGGACTCAGCAGGCACCTTTACCTCACGGGGCTCTTACCACCACTGTTCCCACTCCAGTGGTCTCTGAGCCAGGGTGGTACGGGAGTTCTCCCTCCGCACATCAGGCTCACATCCAAGGTACGTTACAGGTGGGCTGGCTCGGCTCAGCTTCACTCGGCTTGGGCTGGCAGGGAGGCAGGCTGGATCAGCTCGGCTTGTCTTCACTCGGCTCGGGCGGGGAGGTGGGCTACTGTAGTTTTGTGTGGGTAGAGGATCACTGCCGGCTAGCTGACAAGTGAAGGAAGGGGATGGTGGCCATGCAGACAATTACTGGGTTCTGTCCCACTGCAGCAGATGAAAGCTTACAGTCTGGACTGGGCATGCAGGGAACTTAGGGAACTCAGTCAAGTGATTGCCAGACCGTTGTTCCTAATTTTTACAGACAGTCTACTGACTGAAATGGCATCAGCTGATTGGAGAAAAGCCAATGTAGCACCAATATTTAAAAAGGGCCCAAAATACATCCCTTGGAATTACAGACCAGTTAGCCTAACATCAATAGTATGTAAACTCTTGGAGGGGGTGATAAGGGACTACATACAAGATTTTAGTAATGAGAACGGTATCATTAGCAGTAATCAGCATGGATTCATGAAGAATCGTTCTGGCCAAACCAATCTACTAACCTTCTATGAGGAGGTGAGTTGCCATCTAGATAAAGGAAGGCCCGTAGACGTGGTGTATCTGGATTTTGCAAAAGCATGTGACAGTTCCCCATAAACGTTTACTGTACAAAATAAGGTCCTTTGGCCTGGACCATAGGGTGAGTACATGGATTGAAAACTGGTTACAGGGGCGATTTCAGAGGGTGGTGATAAATGGGGAGTACTCGGAATGGTCAGGGGTGGGTAGTGGGGTCCCCCAGGGTTCTGTGCTGGGGCCAATCCTATTTAATTTGTTCATAAACGATCTGGAGGATGGGATAAACAGTTCAATCTCTGTATATGCAGACAATACTAAGCTAAGCAGGGCAATAACTTCTCCGCAGGATGTGGAAACCTTGCAAAAAGATCTGAACAAATTAATGGGGTGGGCAATGTAACGAGCCCCTTGCTCGCTCGGTTCCACTCTCCCGACACTCCTCTGCAGCTATTGAATCAGATTGCAACGTCTGATGGTTTGGTCATCCAATGCTCCGGGATTAGAACTTCAGCTATGTGCCGTTCTAACCCAGTTGTGTAGCTCAGAACAAACACCAGGAAGGCTGTATGTAAGTTCAACCAGGAATCTCTCTTTATTGACAGGAATACAGTCTTATTTATACAATAAAAGAGGAGGTGCAGCTGCTCATATTACTCTAACAATACAGCTGTAACCTAATTAACCTAATTAACATGAGCTAATTAACTAATCCCTTTAGACAGCCTAGATGACTCAGCCATGACCTTTAGGCCAGACTGGCCGTCTTGTAGTTGTTCAGAAAATCCAATCAACATTACCACAATCAACATAGACTCTTCTTCACTTAATAGCAGAGTTAATTAGCACAAACAACAATGGGGATCTAATGACTCTTAGATCCCATAGTAGACTTATTTACAATACACATTTTAGCAGACAACAGACAGACAGGTGTTGGATATTTACATCAGCATCTCCTAACAGTATCTGTCCCAGCATTATGAATCAGCCACTATTTCTAATATGGCAAATCCAGGGTCCCCAGAGTCTGTGTGTCCTGGGGGACCAGGACCCGAATACACAGTAATACTGCCTCAAGGGTCCCCAGGCATACAGCTCACAAAGAGCACCGTTCCCCCAAATGCTAGGGCCCACGATCGATCGGCAAGAGGCTAGCATACAGTCCCCTCCAAAAGTATCTCTCCCGGCTAGGTCTGTCACAGGCAACTAAATGGCAAATGAGGTTCAATGTAGAAAAATGGAAAATAATGCATTTAGGTGGCAAAAATATGAATGCAATCTATACACTGGGGGGGAAAACCTCTGGGGGAATATAGGATAGAAAAGGACCTGGGGGTCCTAGTAGATGATAGGCTCAGCAATGGCATGCAATGCTAAGTTGCTGCTAACAAAGCAAACAGAATATTGGCATGCATTAAAAAGGGTATCAACTCCAGAGGTAAAACGATAATTCTCCCACTCTACAAGACTCTGGTCCGGCCGCACCTAGAGTATGCTGTCCAGTTCTGGGCACCAGTCCTCAGGAAAGATGTACTGGAAATGGAGCGAGTACAAAGAAGGGCAACAAAGCTAATAAAGGGCCTGGAGGATATTAGTTATGAGAAAAGGTTGCGAGCACTGAACTTATTCTCTCTGGAGAAGAGACGCTTGAGAGGGGATATGATTTCAATATACAAATACCGTACTGGTGACCCGACAATAGAAATAAAACTTTTTCGCAGAAGGGAGTTTAACAAGACTCGTGGCCACTCATTAAAATTAGAAGAAAAGAGGTGTAACCTTAAACTACGTAGAGGGTTCTTTACTATAAGAGCGGCAAGGATGTGGAATTCCCTTCCACAAGTGGTGGTCTCAGCGGGGAGCATCGATAGCTTCAAGAAACTATTAGATAAGCATCTGAATGACCACAACATACAGGGATATACAATGTAATACTGACACATAATCACACATAGGTTGGACTTGATGGACTTGTGTCTTTTTTTCAACCTCACCTATTATGTAACTATGTAACTATATGCATAGTGGTGGGAATCAATGGGCCATGATGGAAGTTCCCAGTTGGTTGGAGCCATGATCTGCAATCTCCAGATCGGGACAGGGATGTAATGTGTATATTCAGATCGTCCATAGGATCGATCGTCTGCCAATTGGCTTGTCTGTGTCCACAGCCAGCCATCTGATCTGTACTGTCAGCATTTGAATAACATGAAAAGGTAGATGAAGGCACGGTGACTGTGCTGTCCCCGTATTTCTATAGTAGAGGCTCTCCAAGCCTGGGACATGGCTTAGACTGCCCTGATCTGTTTAATAAATAACAATTCACCAATTGACCAGATCTGTCAGATCCCCAATATCCACAGACAGGCAGATTGTGGTGTCTAGTGCAAAGAGGAAATCCCCACACCACACTAGGTCAATGGTTTGACCAAGGGTGCTGTTAAAAATCATGGGGCCCCATACAACCTACTGGACAGGGCCAGTACTGTAATGGGGGTACACAGCACATGCTTCAGCCCTGCACTCTGTACGTAGCGTACTCCTCAACCCTTCAATCTGTACATAGCACACTCCTCAGCCCTGTACTCTGTACATAGTGCAATCCTCAGCCCTGCACTCTGTACGTAGCGCACTCCTCAACCCTGCACTCTGTACATCCTCAGCCCTGTACCCTGTAGATAGCGCAATCCTCAGCCCTGCACGCTGTATGTAGCGCACTCCTCAGCCCTGAACTCTGTATGTAGCGCAGCCCTCAGCCCTGCACTCTGTACGTACTGCATATTTACTTATCAAGGTAGTAATAATGTGTACAGTACCTATAGTAGCCAATCATATTTTATCCTTATTTTATTTATCACAGTCAGATCAATGAAATATGCTTTATGTTAACCACTTCTGGACGGCTGCACGTCGATATACGTCCTTACTTTGATGGGGTATATCGTTGTTATGGCAGCAGCTAGTTAGCCAGCATCCTCGTGTTTGGCCTGTGGTCCGGTTTCTGATAAGAGTGTTCTCTGCGGCAGATTCGCCGCAAGATCACTTTTATCAGCGGCGGGATAGAGCCCCCCCTCCCGCCGCGATCCGGTGCCCTCCACCGCTTACCGAATCCGTCTGCAGCGGCGGAGGTGATAGGATCTTCACCCTGGCCCCCACCCATCTCCATAACAATGCAGTGTGGAAGCGATGTCAAAATGTCACTTCCGCCCACAGCTCTTAAAGGGCCATTTTTTTTTTCTTTGGATGACAATTTTTTTTATTGCATTTAAGTGTAAATATGAGATCTGAGGTCTTTTTGACCCCATATCTCATATTTAAGAGGTCCTGTCATGCTTTTTTCTATTACAAGGGATGTTTAAATTCCTTATAATAGGAATAAAAGTGACACAATTTTTTTTAAAAAAAACAGTGTAAAAATAAAAAATAAAAGTTAAAATAAATAAGAAAAAAAATTTAAACGCACCCCATCCCGCCAAGCTCGCGTGCAGAAACGAATGCATACTTGAGTAGCGCCCGCTTATGAAAATGGTATTCAAATCACACATGTGAGATATCGCCGTGATCAGTAGAGCGAGAGCAATATTTCTAGCCCTAGACCTCCTCTGTAACTCAAAACATGCAACCTGTAGAATTTTTTGAACGTCGCCTATGGAGATTTTTAAGGGTAAAAGTTTGTTGCCATTCCACGAGCGGGCGCAATTTTGAAGCGTGACATGCTGGGTATCAATTTACTCGTCATAACATTATCTTTCACAATATAAAAAAAAATTGGGCTAACTTTACTGTTGTCTTATTTTTTTTTCAAAAAAGTGTATTTTTTCCAAAAAAAAAAGTGCGCTTTTAAGACCGCTGCGCAAATACGGTGTGACAGAAAGTATTGCAATGATTGCCCTTTTATTCTCTAGGGTGTTAGAAAAAGAATGTATAATGTTTGGGGGTTCTAAGTAATTTTCTAGCAAAAAAAACTGTTTTTAACTTGTAAACAACACATCTCAAAAAGAGGCTCGGTCCTTGTGGTTAATATTGTTAAAGTCGTTGATGTTATTATTTATTTTTGTAACTTAATTCTGCATAAAACATTTAACAGTGTAATTTCATGGGATAATTTATGAGGGCGTGCTTAGGGGCAGAATTAGGGGCGGGGCAGGATAGGGTTGGGCAGGGAAACTGGTGGTGAGTAACTGTTAAGACCTGGCTAGTAGCTTAGGACTTGAAATTTTGAGCCCTGCAGCTAGATCATTTGGGAAAACAAGTTATAATAGAAAATATTGCGGGAACCATTTTATTGGAGCCCGCCACAGCCATTTTCCCATTGCCCGCCTGTTCATGAATTAAATAATTAGGGAAAGCATTGTCAGCCATTTTCCTGAAGATCAAGAGATCTAAGTGGAATAAAAAGATTCATACTACTTATAAAATCCAACAAAAACAATAGTGGCGAGTGATGAAACGCGTTGAACTGAGTGACGTTATTGCGCACATACAGGAAGTTTGAGCCCTGGCTGTATAGATCTGAGGTTTACAGTATCCAAGTGATCTTTAAAGGCGCTGCACAACCCTAATGTACCAAGTTCATTACCTACGTGCACTAGAGGAAGTGCACTGAGAAATGTGAGTTTTTATTTCTTAAGTTTTTATTAAAGTGTGATTTTATGTGAATCAGCACTATGTCAGACTTTTGATTTTCTATGAACACCATCTTATGGAGCATCACAGACAGGAATGAAAGGAACAGGATTAGGATCCCTTAACCCAGTGGTGGATGTATATAACCCTAAAAGGGGAAGGCTCGTATTGACCTGTGGCAGGTCTTTGCTGGAAGTAAGTGCATCGTTTGGAAGGTGGAGGGGCACCTGTGGTGATTTGTGTTAATTTACATCCAGTTCACAGAAGAGTGTTTTGTGTTTACCTACACTTAGTTCACAGAAGAGTATATTTATACACTGGATTTTTTTTCATTTGTTTGCACGGCATGCATGGCATGGAATTGTATCACTGAGCAAGTGTGTTTATGACTATATAAATATTTTAGTTGGGACTTTGCAGTCCATAGTTACACATGATATATTCCCTATAGAAAATTGTCTATTTTCTATTAGCATGATGTATGTGAGTTAAAGTGATTGTAAAGCTTTGTTTTTTTTTTTTAAATAACAAACGTCATACTTACCTCCACTGTGCAGTTTGTTTTGCACAGAGTGGCCCCGATCCTCAAATTCTGGGGTCCCTCGGCAGCGCTGGTAGCTCCTCCCTGCATCGTATAACCCCCTAGGAGAAGCGCTCTGCCAAGGGGTTACCTTGTGGGCGCACTTCCCGAGTCAAGCATTTTCATTCATAGAGGCAGAATGCCAGACTTGGCCCCACCCCCGGCGCCTGCGTCATTCGATTTAATTGACAGCAGCGGGAGCCAATGGCTGTGCTGCTATCAATCTATCCAATCAAGAGCCAAGACCATGGGTAGAGGGGAAGAGCGCGTCTCCAGCGTGGGAATTACGGGGCTCAGGTGAGTAAAAGGGGGGGCTGGGGGGCCAGTCAGTGACAGAAGTTTTTTCACCTTAATGCATAGGATGAATTAGGGCGAAAAAACACAAGGGTTTACAACCCATTTAACTCATTGTGTATGTCACGATTTTTTGTTTATTGCTTATCGTACAAATTAGGCCACCTGAGAGCTGCAGGGAAGCATAAAAAAGTAACTGCATAGTGACTGAATACTTTTTTTTACCATCTGTGTCCCATTGGGGAGATTTCCCTTCACTTCCTGTCACATACCCAAAACAGAAAGTGAGAGAAAATCCTCCAAAGTGAGGGAATCCCGGAGTATTACCAGGTCACCAGAACTAGTGTCCCCATTGTAAGATTTTCCCTCTATTCCTGTTATGATGTCAACCCACAATTTGGGATTTTCTTTTGCATTCACTTTTCATGATGACAGTAAACAGGACAAATAGAGAGGATGAATCTCCCTAACGGGGGTACAGACAGCAATGAAAACTGACAGGTGTTCTAATCACCCTTCCCTCTATCTAAAACTGAATTTATTTATTTAAATAAAAAAAAATTATTGAAGAGGAAGTAGTTTACATACATCGAAGAGTACAGATGTAAAATAGTTCAAAACATTAATAACAGTTGTGGGTAAAGAACCAATAATACCTAGTTTCAAATGTAACCTGGGCAAGAAGGTGTATTACAGTATTTGATCTGTTAGCAGAAACTCTTGCAAATAATACAGACCATAAAACCGTAGAGTAAAGTACAACGTGACATAAATAAAAATGAAAACCAGTAGTCTTGACGAGGGTGTCTAAGGTCAGGGTGGTCCAGCTGAGCCACTGTGGGACTCATCACATCCAGATGGGACATAAGGCAATTTACAATTGACAAGGGGGACAGTCAGTCAATGATCCAACATTCTGTAAATGGAAAGAGACGGCAACCCGTGCTGTAGTGGGGATTTCACCCTGTATCTAATTGCAAGTAATGGTCAGACTATCGAAACACCAACTAGGGCGACCACAGTGTGTTAAATTTTTCAGAGGATTCCCTAGCCATGGCCACCATTTCTCTGGTAAATATCACCTATGGAGCAAAACCATTCAGGGATTGAAGGGGCACACTTCGATTTCCAGTGTCTGGGAATCAGAATTTTTGCTGCATTTAGCAGATGTCTGGTTAGAGTTCTTTCATAGCGTCTCAAGGAGCAATCTGTGATGTGCAGGATGCAACAGGCAGGGGTGAGAGAGATTTTGGTTTCAGTAATAAATGTAATTAACTCGTGCACTTTGTTCCAGAAAGGTACCAGCTGAGGGCAATCCCACCATATGTGCAAGATTGTGCCCCATGCTTGTTCCCACCTCCAACATGAGTCAAGGACAGCGGGTACCACTTTTTAATTTTTATCAAGTGTGGAGTTCCAGTGTGTTAAGTGTTTATAGAAGAACATATTTGGGGGGCACACCATACAATACGTTTAAATTCAAGATGGTGCTGCTATAAGACCTACAAACAGTACAAAATATTTTACAGCGCACACATACAAGAATGACATTTCCTGCAGGGCTAGTTAAAAACACCTGAACATATTCAAAAAATATGGGGGGTTTGGTCACACTATATGGTCATATAGTGCTAAGCCCACTTACTGCGACAAAGTACCCCGAATTAGTGGGTCCTACACTAGTAATAGAATGGAAGATCCTTTGTCTCAACCATGGGAGCTGAACTCCTCTATGTGGGAGAACTGAAGGGGATACATCCTAAACACTGGTGGCCACTAATAAGAGGTAATGAGGAGGGGGAGGGGTGCTCCAGCCCAAAAAACCTGGTCAGGGCCTATTACAATATACAAGAACATATTTGGGGGGCACACCATACAATGCGTTTAAATTCAAGATGGTGCTGCTATAAGACCTACAAACAGTACAAAATATTTTACAGCGCACACATACAAGAATGACATTTCCTGCAGGGCTAGTTTAAAACACCTGAACATATTCAAAAAATAAGGGGGTTTGGTCACACTATATGGTCATATAGTGCTAAGCCCACTTACTGCGATAAAGTACCCCGAAATGTCATTCTTGTATTCTTGTAAAATATTTTGTACTGTTTGTAGGTCTTATAGCAGCACCATCTTGAATTTAAATGCATTGTATTACCTCTTATTAGTGGCCACCAGTGTTTAGGATGTATCCCCTTCAGTTCTCCCACATAGAGTTCAGCTCCCATGGTTGAGACAAAGGATCTTCCATTCTATTACTAGTGTAGGACCCACTAATTCAGAGTACTTTGTCGCAGTAAGTGGGCTTAGCACTATATGACCATATAGTGTGACCAAACCCCCCAGATTTTTTGAATATGTTCAGGTGTTTGTGTGCGCTGTAAAATATTTTGTATTAAGTGTTTATAGGACATTTCCTGTACTCTTGTACCAACTGAACACTTGAGCAAAGATTGAAGCTTGTCTCCATTGTTCATCGGTAAGATTTATTTGAAGTGTTTTTTCCCACTGTTGATTTTTTTTGCCTTTAGTGACACTTTAACCACATCCTGCCTGTCCTATAGCAAAATTACGGCTGGGCAGTGGTTTAATTGTTTTGACTGGGCGTCATTTGACATCCTTCACAACATGCCTCTCGTGTGCATCCCTAGGGGCATGCAGCATGGCAATCGGTGGTGCGGTGTGCCGCATCTCCAATGACAGTAAATAGGAAATGCCAGTTATCAGAATTCCTGTATTCACACTGACAGCGCGTGAGTAGAGGAGAGCCGATAAGCGACTCTCCTGATGGGGGTCTGCGCTGATAGTCAGTGCAGTCCCACCAGTGATGCCAATCAGTGCCCACCAGTGGTGTCAATCAGTGCCCATCAGTGCTGCCTTTCAGTGCCCACTAGTAATGCCTGTCAGTGCCTCCTCATCAGCATAGCTCCCAACTGTCCCTGATTTTGAGGGACTGTCTCTGTTTTGGAGCAATGTCCCTCTGTCCCTCTTTCCTCCTCATTTGTTCCTCATTTTGGTCTGATCTATATAGTTGTATATAAAATGAACTTTTTATCTTTTAAAAAGTGTTTCCCAGTGCTAAACCTTTCATCCAATTTCTAAATTGCTGCATTTGTAAATTTGAAAAGCCAATATAAAGGAATAGTAGTGGTAAAAAAAAGCCCTTGTAGATTTAATAAACCTTTTTTTTGGTTAATTCTCCTTTAAGGGGGTGTGGCAGGATGTGTGTCCTATGCCTACATGTGTTTACTAGTAGCTGTCCCTCATTCCCATCTCAAAAATTTGGGAGGTATGCTTCAGTGCGGCCCATAAGTGCCCATCAGTGCCACCCATCAGTGCCACTTATGAGTGCCCATCAGTGCAGCCCATCAGTGCTGCCCATCTGTGCCCATGCTGCATATCAGTGCCACCTATCAGTACCCATCAGTGCTGCATATTAGTGCCACCTCATCAGTGCCGCCTCATCAGTGCAGCCTATCAGTGCCTGTCAGTGCAGCCAAGCAGTTAAATTATTTTTTAAAATTTTTACATATTTATTTTTTTATTATTTTTCACAATATTATTATTGTTTATTTTCTTACAATATTATTATTATTTTTTACAAGTGTTTTAGGAGCTCCATTGAGGGGCTTTGGGGAAATATTAGGGGTCTAAACAGACCTTGGATGTCTCACTTTTGAGAGAATAAAGGACTGATGACAGAGATTCCCAAGTCCCTTTCTTTCCAGCCTCAGCTGCACTGGCTCCCTCCCCCACTCTCCATCCTGAAATATGCTCCGCAGCAACCAGTGGGAGAGGAGGTAAGCCAGCAGCGCTGCAGGCTGGACACAGGTGGGGGGGGAGGTGGTGCAGGCAGCAGGGGGAATCTGTGCCACGAAGATATGTCCTAAAATGTGCATCGAATAAATGCTCATGTGTGAACAAACCCTAACTTGACAATTTAACACCACTAAACATAATTCTCTTGACTTAGGAATAGCCCACTAGCCTGTAAGACAATGCTTTATGAATACGTGTTTGGGATACAAATGCTCTGTCAATCTCAGGTGCAAATATAATTAGAGCATATCTACAAATTAAACTTCTTTTTTTATCAGACTGCAAATCCAAAGGTAAGTTTTCCATGCCCCTCATGCCCTTTGAAGAATGCTCTAGAGGAAACTGATCAAATAGACATCTAATTTCCTGGCTTTGTAGCCTATTTTATGATTCTTAGCATACAGAACCTTATATTCAAGGAGAAATTCGAATAAGACTTTACACTGACATTCTCTTTCAAACTTTGAGAGAATAATTGCGCTGTAACCCATATGTGCTCTATCAATAGTCCAAAAATCCAATTATGTAGCAGATGATGCTAGAAACTAAAATTAGTCAAAAAACTATTTCTGAAGAATACTTCAGATCTTTATTCACATTTTAATGGTCTTTTCCACTTTTTTAGGACTGCTAATGAATGTAAATAGACTCAATGAACTAATAATCATAAAAAACATAACCTGCATTCTTTCTTCTCCACATCAATTAGTTGTTAATGTGATAAGTGTAAAATCAGTTTTGTTATCAGTAAAAAATAAAGCAATCCTTTATGGGGAAAACCTTACCCTATGGTCATAACTTAGTCTGTTCTGAAGTAGTTCATGAAGTAGTTCATCCCAGTCTTGTCATTTTTTGGATAATTGGGGTTTCCCTTGATGCTACCAAACTGTGGTCCACATATAACAATGTTTCTACCATCCTTCTTTATTTATGAAATAATAGAACTAACACTTACTCACCATGTTAGAATTTGTTGATGTGGTATTGGTATCTGAAATAATCGGCCCTCACCAGCTCAGCTTCTAGCAGTTCTTTCTTAGCTTTGGTTTCCTCTGTTGTGCTACCTGGTTCGGAACCTGGGTCTTGCTGCTCCCAGAGCTCAGGACTCCTTCTTTTAATTTCCTCAGGCTTTTTGTTCATCTGCAGAAGTGCGACTGAACATCTTAAATGTCGGCAAGTGTTCTGATTGGTTGGGCTTCCTTCTTAAGAGCACATCATTCCACTCTCAAGGTCTCCATTGTAGAGTTGGGCTTATGGTAACATTCCTTATTGTTGGATTGATGTTTGCTGTTAGCCTCAATTGTCACTTGTCCCGGATGACCTTGCTTTGATTGCTGCCTAGATTTTTTGCCACCTTTCTCTGTCCTTTTTCAGCTCTAATTATCCCTAACTTGGTGATTGGCTATATTGTTGATTTTGTTTCTGTCTCACCTTTGGCCCTGTCCATACCCATTGGGTTTTGACACCAATTTACTGTACTGAGGATCTATAATCTGTCATTTAAGTTCCTGGGGGGCACCTGTAAAACAGTGCATGCACATAAAACATTCTTAGAAGGTGGCTGCTAAATGTGAAGAGGAGTGTGAAGAGGGGTGCAACTTTTTGAACCCCTGAAGCCTGAATTAGCGTCTCTGCCTTATTGTTTGCTTATTGGTGTTAGAGTTTCATTGACTTAATTTTCAGGCCACAAAGTGTTTTTTATTTGTTTACTATTTTTATTAAAGATTAAAATAAAAAAAAATAAAAAAACAGAGACACCAGCGTATCCATAACACAATATATAAAAGTGGAACGAGTAAAGAAACTTGGTAATCATGAAAAATCATATACAGAAGTCAGAAAAGTCTAGAGACCAGGAAGTTATGCAAGACAAAAGGGACAGGTAGCTAAAAGTATTGGCGGGCCAAGGGAGACTTAAGAGGGAGAACAGACCACTGTTTTTAAGAAAAAGATGTTTTTTTGGTTTGTCCAAGGGCCTCATTTATCTTCAAAGTGAGTTTTCGAGTTATATAGGATGTGAAATAATTTCTCCATAAGCATAATTGTGTTAACTTTGGATTTGATCTGTGGCAAGGGTATGTCCGGGGACTTCCAGTGGAGTGCAATCACCCATTGAACTGTGACACAAATCATTTGGATCAGTTATTTTTTTTTCCACAATGAGTTTTTATTGGATTTTTACAAATACAGAGTAAAGAGCACATGACAAAGTGATAGTGCAGTAAACTTTGTAGTCCAAACAGTACATTGGAACAAAAGTTTCCTAATGCAGTAAATATACCAGAATCAACACCTGTTAACGGATAGTATTTATAGTGTCATACAGACCACGAGAGGTTAGTGTATGATTTTGTTCTGCTAAACTGATAATTCAATGAACTCCCAAAGTTGAAGAAAGACAGTAAGAAACAGTACAAATATTAACAGTAACAATAGTAATTGCAGTTAGATACTAAAGTTGAGAATTCCTTGTAACTTTATCAAACATTGAGGTAAGGTCGAGAGCTGGAGAATTTCTTTTTGTGCCACTTTGTCCATGGTTACCAGAGTTTATCAGTGATTAGGTATCTACCCACACTGGATGCAAAGAATATTTTATAGGTACCATGAGTGTTATTCAGCTGGATAGCTTCCTGGATATCAGGGGTCTTGTGGTCTTTCCAGTGCCTGACCAGGTTAAGTTGGGCTGCCAAAAAGATGTGGGATATCAAAATCCTCAGAGGTGGAGGAATAGAATCCACCCCTAAGGATAACAGTGCCATACCCAGTGTTGGAGTTCATTTAAGTTTTAGGACCTGCGATATGAGATTAAATACTAGGTTCCAGTATTGGGTTATACTAGGGCAAGACCACAGAATGTGTATTAAAGTTCCGGGCTTCCCACAATTTCTCCAACACTAGGGAGAAACAGCTGGGGCAATTCTGGATATGCGTTGTGGGGTAAAATACCAACGTAACAAGATCTTCTGAAAGAGTTCCCACAGATTAGCACTCTTGGTGGAGGAATACGTTGTAATTAAAGCTCTTTGCCATTGATCATCTGAATATACCTTATCAAAATCCCTTTCCCATGCTTGGATAGGCGGTAATTTATTAAATTCCAGTTTGTTTTGGAGGTGGGTGTAGAGTAACGAGATACCCTTAATATTTGTGATTTTGGCTAAGTAGATTTGGGCAATTTGGGAAGGTAAAGAGGTGGTTAATCCACTGGACTGAGTCAGTAGGTTTGAGATTTGAAGATATCTGTAGTGTTCAGAGTGGGGAATAGAGAATTCCATTTTGAGAGTTCTAAATGTCTTGAGTGCAGGACCCACAAATAGGTTCTCCAACATAAGAGCTCTGCTAAATTGCCACTTAATGAGGGAAATACCCGGTATGAGAAGTGAGAGAGCTGAGAGTTGGAATCTTAGAGGAGCTTGTTTGTGGTGAGAAACATAAGTGCCCAAAGGGTAAACCATGGCTCTATAGACACCTGAATGGTAGGGCCTATGGTGTGGTATGATCGTGGAAGAAAGGGACTGGAGATGAGATAGTTAGAGATTTCCACCTGTAATCTGGTGTTGTTCAAGTGCTGCTCACAGGGTAGTTGGAGATGGGGTAAACCTTCCTTTTAGTTGTGCTAGGATGGAGGCTGTGTAGTAGTCTCGTATGTGTGTGCCCTACACCACCTGCTTTTCTACATTTTATAAGTCTACTGAATGCACAATGTGCCTTCTTCCCCACCCATAAACAGTTGTTAATAATGGATTGTATGGAAAAGAAGAAGAAGTTGTGAAAAGGAATAGGCAGCGTTCTGAAGAGATATAGTAATTGTGGGAGCACTTGCATCTTGAAGACTGCCAACCTTCCTGACCAAGATAACTTGTACTTTGCCAGTTTCTCCAGCTTGATGTGGAGAGACTGCATAAAGGGAATATAGCTTTCTTTGACCAGATCAGACACTTTAGGAGTAAGGGTAATGCCCAGATAGGAGATTCCCTTTTCCTTCCATGTACAGTCATGCTCAAAAGTTAGCATACTCTTTCAGAAATTGTGAAATCTTGGCATTTATATTGAAAATATGACTGATCATGCCAAAAAACTGTCTTTTATTTAAGGATAGCAATCACGTGAAGCCATTTATTATCATATAGTTATTTGGATCCTTTTTAAATCATAATGATAACAGAAATCACCCAAATGGCCCTGATAAAAAGTTTACATACCCTGGAATGTTTGGCTTTGGTACAGACACAGAAGGTGGCACACACAGGTGAAACTTTACAAAGATGGAAAAGGATATAAAAATATATCCAAAGCCTTGAATATGCCAGTCAGTAGTGTTAAATCACTTAATAAGAAGTGGAAAATTTGGGGATCTCTTAATACCAAGCCAAGGTCAGGTAGATCAAGAAAGATTTCAGCCACAACTGCCACAGGAACTGTTCAGGATACAAAGAAAAACCAACAGGTAACCTCAGAAGAAATACAGACTGCTCTAGAAAAAGATGGTGTGGTTGTGTTTAAGGAGCACGATATGATGATACTTGAACAAAAAAGAGCTGCATGGTCTAGTTGCCAGAAAAAAGCCTTTACTGTAAAAGTTCCACAAAAAAGTCTGGTTATAATATGCCCAACAACACCTTGACATGCCTCATTGGCTTTTTTATGGCATTGGCGCAGTAAAGGCTTCCTTCTGGCAGCTCAACCATGTAGCTCTTTTTGGTTCAAGTATCGTTGAATTGTGCTTCTTAAAAACAACCACACCATCTTTTTGGAGAGCAGCCTGTATTTCTCCTGCGGTTACTTGTGGGTTTTTCTTTGTATCCTGAGCAATTCTTCCACCAGTTGTGGTTGCAATCTTTCTTGGTCTACCTGACCTTGGCTGGGTATCAAAAGAGCCCCTAATTTTCTACTTCTTAATAAGTGATTAAACAGTACTGACTGGCATATTCAAGGCTTTGGATATTTTTTTAAATCCTTTTCCATTTTGTAAAGTTTTGTTACCTTGTTACGCAGGTCTTTTGAAGTTCTTTTCTACCTCCTCATGGCTCCCTGTCTAGCCTGCTTAGTGCAGCCATGTGAGAGCAAACACACTCATTGACTATTTATACACAGACACTACTTGTGATTTAAAAAGCCACAAATGTGGGAAATTAACCTTTAATTGCCATTTTGACCTGTGTATGTGCCACCTTCTGTGTCTGTACCAGGCCAAACATTCCAGGGTATGTAAACTTTTTTTCAGGGCCATTTGGGTGATTTATGTTATCATTATGATTTAAAAAGGATCCAAAAAACTATGTGATAATAAATGGCTTCATGTGATTGCTACTCTTAAATAAAAGACAGTTGTTTGCACGATCAGTGATATTTTCAATATTAATGCCACAATTTCACAATTTCTGCCAGGGTATGCAAAATTTGAGCACAACTGTATATGGGAATCTTTGACATAGATCCTGTTTAGTTTTATTAGATATTCCTAGATCTAAGATGTTCGATTTAGTCTCATTGACCTTATAATAAGACACTGTGTTAAATAGCTGTAATGCTCTATGAACCGAAGCCAAGGAAGAATCAATGTTAGTAAGCATTAGGATGATGTCATCTGCGAAAAGAGACTTATGGTGTGTGTATCATGCTTAATCCTAAACCCGCTTATATGGGGATGGGAATGACATGTCCCACTAGTTATTTTAAATGGGGTGGAAAGCATGCCTGGAATGTACACTTGAGCAGATGGGGTTGTATATAGTGCCATGAGATCATTATTTTTTTTAATGTGTGTGACTCCAGGAAGGGGGGCAAAACAGTAGGCATTGTGCCATAGTCAGATAGGGCTACCTACCAGGGTAGCTCAGAAGGACTGTATTTTCCAGCAAACATGCTATGCCTTGTCACAGGATCAAAAGATATGTGGAAGTGTCCCAGGGAGAGGACAGCCATGAAAACATGTAAGAGCTACAGTAGGGTAAATAGTATGTAGTTTGACCGGGATTAAATACCATCTAGTCAGCAACTTCATAGCTGTTTCTCTAACAGTAAGAAACCTGGTGCACATTTAAAGGTTAGTTAAACAATCCTCCCAATCCTCCAGAGGGAATAAAGTACCACAATCCACCACTCATTTAGTCATATGTGCAAATTTGTCTGGTTAATTGGCACCAATTATGTAGTTATAAAGATTGGTGATAAGGCCTTTAGGGAAGGGAAGCTCTGGCAAATTTTATCAAATAAGGATGGGGGTGAACTGCGAGTCAGGGCGTAGTGTGAGGAAAAAAGTGGTGGATCTGTAGGTATGAGAAATGCTCAAGCTGCGGAATTTGTCTAGTGTGCCGGAGAGATGAGAAGGATACGAAGGTGGAATTAGCCTCAAAGTCAGACCAGAAAAGTAGCTTTTGAGATATCCGCCAAGAGAAATCTGAAGGCCTGGAAAATCCAGGGGAAAAGCAGGGTTACAATCACCAATTGATTTAAAAATAATAGGATGTCATCCGCTTACAGTGCCTTGAAAAAGTATTCACACCCCTTGAAATTTTCCATATTTTGTCATGTTACAACTAAAAATGTAAATGTATTTTATTAGGATTTTATGTGATAGACCAACACAAAGTGGCACATAATTGTGAAGTGGAAGGAAAATGATAAATGGTTTTCAAAATTTTTTACAAATATATCTGAAACGTGTGGCATGAATTTGTATTCAGCCCCCTTTACTCTACCCTAACTAAAGTCTAGTGGAACCAATTGCCTTCAAAAGTCACCTAATTAGTAAATAGAGTCCACCTGTGTGTAATTTAATCTCAGTATAAATACAGCTGTTCTGTGAAGCCCTCGTAGATTTGTTAGAGAACCTTAGTGAACAAACAGCATCAAGAAGGCCAAGGAACACACCAGACAGTTTAGGGATAAAGTTGTGGAGAAGTTTAAAGCAGGGTTAGGTTATAAAAAAATATCCCAAGCTTTGATCATCTCACGGAGCACTGTTCAATCCATCATCTGAAAATGAAAAGAGCATGGCACAACTGTAAACCTACCAAGACATGGCCATCTGCCTAAACTGACAGGCAAGGAGAGCAATTAATCAGAGAAGCAGCCCAGAGGCCCATGGTAACTCTGGAGGAGCTGCAGAGATCCACAGCTCAGGTGGGAGAATCTGTCTACAGGAAAACTATTAGTTGTGCACTCAACAAATCTGGCCTTTATGGAAGAATGGCAAGAAGAAAGCATTGTTGAAAGAAAGCCATAACTGTTTGCAGTTTGTGGGAAGCCATGTGAGGAACACGGCATACATGTGGAAGAAGGTGCTCTGGTCAGATGAGACCAAAATGGAACTTTTTGGCCTAAAAGCAAAATAATATGTGTCACAGAAAACTAACACTGCACATCTCCCTGAACACACCATCCTCACCGTGAAACATGGTGGTGGCAGCATCATGTTGTGGGAATGCTTTTCTTTAGCAGGGATAGGGAAGCTGGTCAGAGTTGACGGAAAGATGGATGGAGCCAAATACATCTTAGTAGAAAACCCGTTAGAGTCTGCAAAAGACTTGAGACTGGGGCGGAGGTTCACCTTCCAGCAGGACAATGAACCTAAACATACAGCCAGAGCTACAATGGAATGGTTTAGATCAAAGCATATTCATGTGCTAGAATGGCCCAGTCAAAGTCCAGACCTAAATCCAATTGAGAATCAGTGACAAGACTTCAAAATTGCTGTTCATAGATGCTCTCCATCCAATCTGACAGAGCTTGAGCTATTTTGCAAAGAAGAATAGGCAGAAATGTCACTCTCTAGATGTGCAAAGCTGGTAGAGACACCCCCAAAAAGACTTGCAGCTGTAACTGCAACGAAAGGCGGTTCTACAAAGTATTGATTCCACTAGATTTTAGTTAGGAGTATCAGAGTAAAGGGGGGTGAATACAAATGCACGCCACACTTTTCACATATTTATTTGTAAAAATATTGAATACCATTTATCATTTTCCTTCCACTTCACAATTATGTGCCACTTTGTGTTGGTCTATCACATAAAATACCAATTAAACACATTTATGTTTTTTGTTGTTATATGACAATATGTGGGAAATTTCAAGGGGTATAAATATTTTTTTAAGGCACTGTACATGCTGAGAGATTGAATAACCCATAATGTCAGGGCGCAACGTGATAGCATTAGCAAACGGCTCTATGGCCAGGATGAACAAAAGGGAAAATAGAGGGCAGCCCTGACGTGTCCCTCTACCCACCTCAAAGAAGTCAGAGTTGCAACCAAGGAGGCAAGTTTTGGTATGTGGGAGTTATAAAGGGCTCTAAAGCCAGTAAGAAATTCTTCTTTAAAACCATAAAGGGTAAGAGAAACTAAATATTGCCAAAGAACACTATTGAATGCCTTATGGATGTCAAGGCTCAGCAGTAGAACCTTAAGCAAAGATAAGTTTGCATCCTGGATAAAATTAGTAGCTAGGCGAATATTATCAGTTATTTGATGGTCCAGGATCAAGCCCAACTGATGTGGAAAAACTGAAGTAGGGATCACAGGGGAAAGGAGGTCGGCCAACAGTCTGCTAAAGATTTTGAGATCATTGTTAATGACCAAAATAGGTCTATAATAGTCAGAAATCATGAATCAGACCGAGACAGAAGTACAGTTAAATCACACTTGTTTAATAATAAAAGTAAATAGAACAAACGTAGTCAAAACATAGCCAAAGTTTGGTAACCGGAACGGATAGTCAGACAAGCCAGAAAGTCAGGAAGCCAGGAATCAGCGTAGTGGAAAAGCAAGCAGGATCTGGAGCCAGAAGGAACATCAGCCAAGCAATTCTTTAACAGGCACGCGGGAGAGAATCTTTATGATGTTGACCAGGCGAAGGCAGAGATTATCTGGGCTGGGCGGCTTAAGTAAGCAGGACTGACGAGCAGGATATCATCAACAGGTGAGTCACTGTGGAGAGATAGAAGCTGGCAATTAACCGACAGCTGATCGGCCAGTTTAGAGAAGGAAAGGCTGAGCCCAGCCCTGACAATAATTTTGTGGTAGAGTATGATCTTTCGAAGGTTTGGGGATCAGGGATATGTTGGTCAACAACATCTCCGCAGGAAATTGCCTACCTTGTAAAATATGATTAAATAGTCAAATAAGACAAGGCACCAATAGAGCCGTAAATTGCTTATAATATTGTGCAGAACACCTGTCTGGCCCTGAAGCAGAATTCTGTTTAAGTGATTTAATAATAGAGAGCACATTCAGAACGTCCTGTGGGGACGAAGAAAGGGAGGCTAATGGAATACTATCTGCCCAGGATATCATTGTTTGGGGGCAGGGGAAGAGGGTGAGGACAATAACTTAGAATAAAAAAAAAACCTCAAAAACCTCAAATATTCTTACTGGTCCTGGGGTAAAGAAACCAATTGTCCAGTATCATTATGAAGTTTGTGATAATGGGTGGGCCTTAATATTTGGTTCAATTTATGGGCAAACATGACTGTGTAGAAGAGTAGAAACTTGGCTTTCAACAACGTAAAGCTTCTTCTGTTTTATGGGAGAGTAATGAATCTTATGGGGCGTACACACGGTCGGACTTTCCAGCTACAAAAGTCCGACAGCCTGTCCGACAGACTTTCGACGGACTTTCGACGGACTTGCGGCGGACTTTCTAACGAACAGACTTGCCTACACACGATCACACAAAAGTCCGTCGAATTCTTACGTGATGACGTACACCGGACTAAAATAAGGAAGTTGATAGCCAGTAGCCAATAGCTGCCCTAGCGTGGGTTTTTGTCCGTCAGACTAGCATACAGACGAGCGGATTTTTCGACCGGACTCGAGTCCGTCGGAAAGATTTGAAGCATGTTTCAAATCTAAAGTCCGTCGGATTTGAGGCTGAAAAAGTCAGTTGAAAGTCCGGAGAAGCCCACACACGATCGGATTACCAGCCAGCTTTAGTCCGTCAGCGTCCGTTGGACTTTTGTAGACGAAAAGTCCGACCGTGTGTACGCGGCATAATTCTAACCGCTTTTGATTGATTTGTTGTAACAGAGCCAGAGAATGTAAATCAAAGTAGGATTTATATAGGGCATCTAATTTGTTTGTGAGGGGATTTTTTTTTTGCCAGATCTCTCTTTCGCCTCTAAGAAGAGAATTTGGGCCCCCAATTTTCTATATTGTATAAATGCTTTCTTACATTTTTCTGGGGAAATAAATTCCTGAACGTTATAAGAAATACAAACAACAATGTTTATTGTTAGACATATATCACACCTGAAAAATCTATTTATTATCCTTGAAAATTTAAATATGAACTTCAGGCAAACAGCTAATACACAGATGTAGTAGGGTCATGGCACCCTAGCAATCCTGTCACTGGCAACAAATTGCCAATGACAAAATCACAATACAGCAGCCATACTTGTGATGTTACTGACCCAGGGGTTCTGCGGAACTGTGTTTGGACCGAATTTGGACCAAACCCAGCTAATCTCCACTATACAGGCCAGAAGAATATTCACCTATTTCAATATATCACCCCCTTAATGGCTGGAAGTGTTGCTTGTAAGTGACTTTCTGCAACATTTCATCTGGTCAGTGAAGGAGGGATGCCTTGAAAGATGTAAAGATTTTCTCTGCACTTCTAAGCACACCTTTCAATGGGGAGCTGAGATTTTCAGTGTGCCATTGGATATACTTTGCACAGGATTTTTATTTCTGTGCAACCAGTTCTGAGATTTATATAGCTCTGCCACACAGCACATCTTAGCGCAGAAGTAGGCAATTTTTCAGAGGTTGAGATCTACCTGGACAAAAAAAAAAGCACCAAACCCCCCAATAAAAAGACAGCATGAAGAAAACATAGTGTGTCACAGTAGTGTCTTTTGCCCCTCTTCACATCGCTCCCCCCCACCCACAGTTGTATCCTCACCCCCCTTCACATTACTCTCCTCTGCCCTTCCCCCCACAGTAGTATCCTCTGACACAATGTTTTCTGTTAAGCTTGGTACACACTATGAGTTTTTTTTTTCATTCGACCCATTGGGTCGAATGAAAAAAAAACCTGTCAGCTCCATTCGTAACTTCTGTACTAACTATGCAAAGTTAGTACAGCAATCTCCCCTTAGCTTCTGGTTTTCCAGCATGCTCGTCTTCTGTAGGGTGGCATACACACGGGCTGATTTTTTTTTATTGCCTCCCGACATTTGGTCCGTGTATATCAGGCTTTACAGTTATAGACTGTAGAATGAATACATTGGTGTATTATCTCCACTTATAACCTGTTTACACAACTGTGAAAGAACAACAGCAGAATGATAAGGCCATCTATTTGTTAATTCTGGCCTCTCTTGCTAGCAGCATGTTCCTTGACAGCCCGATTACCTGCAACACACCTGATTTGCTCCAAGGCTTTCCCCTCCCTCTGCAACTTGTGTAGGGAATTGCAAGAGACTAATTTGGGTACTTACACTGGCTGCATAAAAAATGCATTTAACTACTTATTAAGGAATACCTAGCTGCAATAACCTGTGTGTTTTACATCTGAATTGAATTCAGCTTTAATTTAAAATACCTTTACCACACCTAAAGTTGTAATAGTCAGATTCTGACTCTAAAACCAAGTGTAACCCCTAAACCTAATCCTAACTATAAACCTTACCCCTAAATGCAAACCTTGTCCTTTGTCTAACTGCTAGAGTTTAGCCTTAGCCTGCAGTTGACATTTATCTAACCATGAATATTATAGTTTTCCAAGCAATAAAATCAATCATTGCAATACTAGTGTCTGTTCACATTGAGTCAAATTATAAGCGCTGCAAAAGTTGCGCAACAGTTCATCAAAATCAGATTTTTATGGTTTATATATAAAAAGAAGCAAGAAATGTAGCAAAGTAACTCAGTCAAAAGATTACAGATGTTTATGATGTTTGTGCTAGGAGTCCCAGATCGCTATTTAGCGATCTTTCCTCCATTCAGCACTTTTCTTCTCTAATTTGTTTCTCTCTTTTCCAAATGTCCCGAAAGTAACTCTGGCTGTCAATAAGACAGTAATTTGCATTCTTGTAAATAAAAAATAGCAAAAATAAGTCAATTCACAAAATGGATGCAGCGATTGTGTAGCTAAAATGTGTAGCATAAAAATAACAGGAAAATTTACAGTCACTTTAGATTTTTGTCTCATACTATAAATAAGGCTTGGCATTTATACTCACAATAACCAGTGCATTATCCTTTGTATATCACTTTTAATGAATCAAAAAAACCTATGTTTTTATAAGTGTGTGTCATTAATACTTCAACACAGTATTAGTTAAATTATTTCATAATTTTTTTATCTCACATGAACACTGTATACTCTTTTTTTCCCCATATTTATATGCAGACCAAGGTGTCCAGTAAAACTGAAAATAACAGGAGCTGCACATGCTATAAAGCTGCCAGCAATACGAAAAAGGTTTCTTTGTATTCACTTGCTGTAAGCATTCTTAAAAAAAAAATAATAATAATAATAATAATTTTGGCAACTGTTCGAATGCTGGAAGTGTTAAAATGTATCCAAAACTCTGTCATGTCTATGGTCAGCTATAATATTTTGATCCTTCAGTTATTATTATAACAGAACTTTATTTCACAGGCCATATTATGTCTGAAAATTTTGTCTTTATTATTATTTCATTTTTTTCTTTCCTTGTATATACAAGCCTATCTTTGAAGTAGCACCCCTAATGGTAACATGACCAGTACATTTCCCTTGTGCCTCAATTAAAGTTTTAAGCATGTAATTTTCTCGCCAATTATACAAGTGCTGGTTTCTACTATCAAATGTAATGGTTAGATTTTTTTAATTAGCTTTGCTAAAGCGAATCTGTAATTGCTGCAGTCTGTACTCAAACAGATGGCACTATGGTGCAAGAAAAACTAACACAATATAAAAGTTGGAAATATGTTGAAAAAAAGTACATTTATTTCCAGTGTGAGAGGTAAATGCTTTCCTTTTGGGGTAATAACTGTGACTGTACATTTATAATAATGAAAGCACATATATGGATTGGAGGCAGCAATAGACTGTGAACAAATCTCTACACCAGCAGATATTTAGCTAAAGCCTCTTTAATAGTATCAAGAAAAGAAAATTCACGTTCCACTTTAAAGCGGTAGTAAACCGCTGTGGCTTGTTCTTTTTTTTTTTTTATCTGGTACTTTCACGGTAAAGTCATAATGTGCTAGTATGCATTGCATACTAGCACATTATGTGAAACTTATCTTAGAATGAAGCCCTTCCACCGCTGACAAGGCTTCCATCTTGACCCCTCTTCCTTCTGTGTTTACGGACTACAGCTATGTGAGTGGCCAGAGCCACAATGATATCACTCCCACGCATCGTGTGGGAGCCGTCGTTTGTGGCACAGGACTCTGAAGGAATGGCCTGGATTGCCGTTCCTTCAGAGCACATGCGCCGGTTATGTAACCGGCAGAAAGTACAGTAAATATCTCTTAAACAGTGCACGTTTAGGAGATACTTACAGTACTTATAAGTAAGCCTTATTATAGACTTACCTATAGGTACAAATTATGCCTGGGAGTTTATTCCTACTTTAACCGCTTCAGCCCCAGAAGATTTTACCCCCTTCCTGACCAGAGCACTTTTTGCAATTCGGCACTGCGTCGCTTTAACTGACAATTGCGCGATCGTGCGACATTGCACCCAAACAAAATTGACGTCTTTTTTTCCCACAAATAGAGCTTTCTTTTGGTGGTATTTGATCACTTCTGCAGTTTTTATTTTTTGCGCTATAAGCAAAAAAGAGCGACAATTTTGAAAAAACACATTATTTTTTACTTTTTGCTATAATAAATATCCCCCAACAGTGTATATATATATATATATATATATATATATATATATATATATATATATATAATTTTTCTCAGTTTAGGCCGATATGTATTCTACATATTTTTGGTAAAAAAAAATCACAATAAGCATATATTGATTGGTTTGCGCAAAAGTTATAGCGTCTACAAAATAGGGGATTGTTTTATGGCATTTTTATTTTTAATTTTTTTTATTAGTAATGGCGGCGATCTGTGATTTTTATGGGGACTGTGACATTATGGCGGACACATCGGACAATTTAACACTATTTTGGGACCATTGTCATTTATACAGCGATTAGTGCTATAAAAATGCATTGATTACTGTGTAAATGACACTGGCAATGAAGGGGTTAACCACTAGACAATGAAGGGGTTAAGTGTGTCCTAGGGAGTGATTCTAACTGTGGGGGGGGGGTGGGCTTCAAGTCACATGACAGTGATCACCGCTCCCGATGACAGGGAGCAGTGATCTCTGTCATGTCACAAGGCAGAACGGGCAAATACCTTGTTTACATAGGCACTCCCCCGTTCTGCGGCTCCGTGACACGATCATCGGGAGACCGCCGGACACCGAGTCCGCCGGTCCCGCGGGCACAGACACGCTATACGCGGCGCGTGGCTGCTATCCCCGGCTCCTAAAGGGGACGTGCAGGTATGCCCATTTGCCCACCGCTGCCATTGTGAAAACGTATATCGGCGTGCAGCGGTCGGCAAGTGGTTAAGGTCATCCTCTGGAGAGGAATATTATTAGTGGAGTGCTACAGTCAAATTAAAAATGCCCTGTAAACTTAGATAACACCAGATGAGCATTTAGAGTTATGTATATATATCCCATTTCCTGGCTGGAGGACATCCAGCATCATCTCCCTTCTAGATTGTAAGCTCTAATAAGCAAGGCCCTCTGATCCCTCTTGTATTGAATTGCATTGTAACTGTACTGCCTGCCCCATGTTGTAAAGCACTGAGCAAACTGTTGGCACTATATAAATCCTGTATAATAATAATAATTATCTAAGGCTGGCCAAGCATTCTACAATTTTCCTCTCGATTTACCACAACCATATCATATGAGGTCAAACCTAAACACTTTCAATTTATATGCAATCAGGCAGGCCTTTGCACTAGGTAACTGAAGGTAAATCTAGAGGAAATGGAATAAGAAAATTGTATAATGTTTGGCCAGCTTTACTCTTTCCTTCTCAGCCTTACTACCACTGATCCACCCCTTTCATTTATTGGATTTCAGTCCTTTATTCATGAAGGCTCAGCATCACATGTGGGTATTACCCAGAGTGGTCTGCATACAAATGTAGTCTGCCTAGGATCTCCAGCTCTTCTATAAAACATAAATGAAGAAGGGGGGCACTTCCTTCTTCACTTATGTTTTATAGAAGAGTTGGAGATCCTAGGCAGACTACATTTGTATGCTGCCCAGAATAAAAAACTCTTTTTTTTTAAGTAACAGCAAATGGCACATTGTGCTGACTTTTACAATATAATGTTCACATAAATATAAGTGTAATTTGTAATTTTCTTTCAATTCAAAGGGTTTTTGTGCTGCACAAAATCCATGCATTTTCATGGAACTTACATACATGGCGGCAAGGCGGCTATCCTGCACCAGATCACGTACTTGGTATGTGATCCGACACTTCCTAGTAGGGGGTGACTTAGTTGAGCTGTGAATAAACATAGCAGATGCCGATCAGAGGGTGTCGGCCAATTCATCACCACTGGCACATGCCGATCGACAGGAAGACACACAGAACAGAGCCCTGTCCTATCAGTGGGGAAGTAATGAATTTTCTTTCCCCGCAAGGCAGGGAATAAAATCCATCACTTCCCTTAGTAAAAGCAGCACATACAATACACCAAAACACTGGCTAGGCACCCATTTAACCCTTTGATCACAATAGATGTTTAACCCCTTCCTAGCCAGTGTCATTCGTACAGTGACAGTGCATATTTTTATCACTGATCACTGTATTAGTGTCACTAGTACCCAAAAAGTGTCAAATATATCAGTTGGTGTCTGATCATCCTCCGCAATATTACAGTCCCTCTATAAGTCGCTGATCACTGCCATTACTAGTAGAAAAAATGTAAAAAAAATAAATAAAACTTCCAGTATATATTCCATAGTTGGTAGACGCTATAACTTTGGCGCAAACCAATCAATATACGCCTATTGGGATTTTTTTCCCCAAAAACATGTAGCAGATAACATATTGGCCTAAATTTATAAATAAATTAGATTTTTACATTTTTTTATCAGATATGTTTAATAGCAGAAGTAAAAAATATAGTTTTTTTTTTCAAAATTGTTGGTCTTATTTTGTTTTGTAGAGCAAAAAATAAAAATGTAGTGGTGATCAAATTCCTCCAAAAGAAAGCTCTATTTGTGCGAAAAAATGACATAAATTTTATTTGTGTACAGTGTTGCATGACCATGCAATTTTCAGGTAAAGTGCCGTATCACAAAAAAATGGCCTGGTCATGAAGGGGGGTAAATCTTCCGGAGGTGAAGTGATTAAAGGAAGTTGCATCTTTGGCGGCTGATTTCCCCTGTTTGGTAAGAAGCTGATGAACTGTATCCAGGTAGACTGACATAGCCATTGTTTGATGAGCGTCTTTTTGTTGTTAAATGCCTACTCCTCCAAACTGACATTCACCCATCAAGGCATTTCTATATTAGGATGACTCCTGCCAAAAGCCAGCCCCCTGCTTGTATCAGGGCTGAGGGCTCCTAAGAGGAGTGCTGAGGTAGGGGGCTTTGATGTTTTTAGGAAGCTATGTACAGCACCCTGTTGAACCCTCCAACCAGCCATGATCTGTCTGCATGTCATAGAGAAGCATATTTGAGAGAGCCCCCTAGTGGCATGATGTTAAGCCAGTTCCCACACCGGGGGGCCTTCTGTGGAACCGTAGAGCATGAGGAGTTTGGATTATCTGTTGTGGAAACCTTTGCCATATCAGGTCCACAGGGCCACCAGGAACTTATACCAGTCTCATGCTTAAATGATATTTCAGGCTATGCAGTCTGTAATAACCCTTACACAGATTAGGCATCCTAGCTCACCCTAATAGAATGTCCATGGGGGGTGCTTGCTTTTCTGAATGCTCTACTAAACAGTTGTTCCTTTTCAAAATCCAGCTAGTGGAAAAACAGTTCTTCAAATAGAAGATCACATTATCCTGTATAAAGGGGTTGTCTGCCAATACTGAGTCTCTAAAAGGCTACTCTTCCAGTCTATCATTCAGAGGGATATTTCACAGACCCAAGCAAAGCCCTCAGAGGAAGAAAAACACTAATTTCGCCACCACAGACAGGAATCCTTCATGGCAGTCTCTTGGCACTCCTACATAGAGCTCCTCCCCCACTTTATATATCCTATCCATCGAGAGGAAGTCCAGTCCACGCTGCTGGAGACAAGGTGGAGACCACCATAACAGGAACACTAACCCCTGTTACACGCAGAGACCCAGAGATGTATATTATAACTTATGTAATGAAAACAAGAATAGTTTATTTTAAAAATTGCATTAGTATGTGGATGGGGGGGGGGGGGGGGGGGGCAGGAAAATCAAAATATAAGCAGATTAAACTTCATCTATACATTCCAAAAAGATTTACCCATCAACATACAACAAAACAGAGAGATTTCAACTACAAGCAAGATTAATCTGTCAGTCATACTTAGGGTGAACCCTCTTTGAAAATGATGACTGATGAGTATTGGAAGGAGCAGTTAGCTAGTCTGCCACTAGGTGGCTCTATTTCAAACACAGTGTCGTAAAGGGAATTATGTAATTATGTGTTAGGCCTCTTTAAGTGGAAATCTTCCTTTAGTGGTGTAATGGGTGCAATTAGTACCCATATACAGTATATGCCAAGGTGGGAGGAGCCTTGCTAGTTGGAGCATGGAAACCAAACACCTCACAGCTATTTGGATGTAGTCAACTACTGCCAAAGGCCATTAAGAGGACTAAAGCCCATGGTGAGGTAGTTCAACACCCAGAAGGACCAGTTGTAGTTGCCCTGGACTGTTAGCGGGATGCAAAAGGCCTTGTAGGCCAGGCTGTGGCTGAAGTGACTACTAGTACACCTGGGTATAAGTGTGTCATCAGAAAGCATGCCCTGCTGAGCAGAACTATGGAATGGGATTTGGAGAGAGAAACTGGCATACTAACAAAAATCACATTGATTAGAGTTGGTGAAAGAAGCTGAACGCTGTGGACTTAGTATACAATGGGAAGTGGTCGCAACTCTGTTGTGCCCCCAAGGAGCGGGAAGATAGCTTAAAAAATTAAGTGCTGGTGTTCTGCGCTCAAATGACAACTACAGAATGTTTGCTCCTGTGGTGTTCTGTGCCAAAGAGTTATGTTAGTATGTGATGTTAGAAATCACAGCCATTTATTAAAGCTACTGTGAAAATATTTACCTGGCAGGGGGGATGCCATGATCACGAAGGTAGGTCTCCCAGGGTGAGGCTCATCCATTGCACTAATCTGGCTGTGCTGACCTTTGGGATTTCCCCAATCACAGACTAAAACTGCATCATTTGTGGTGGTGGAGGACTGCATTTGTGCTATCCCCTGAAAAGAAAAAAAAATATAAAAAAAAGCTACAGTAAAGTGTCAAAAACTTACTCCTTGTGTGGACATTGCTTTATGTTTAAATATTAAGGCCTATGACCAGGGATGTGGTAAGTGGGCATATGGCCAGGAGTTTGGCACAATATGGAAAAGGGATACAACTACTAGCAGGTGGGTAGCTATCCTATCCAAGTAGAAGCCTCAAGGGAACTTAAGCAGTTTGGCGCCAAGACACAGCTACTCATAGACCCCCTTACATGATTGTTTAAAGTAGTGTATATGGTGCTGCTTTGCTCTAAGTGACTTGCAAAAATGCAAATATTCACCACCAAATCAAAATCCAACAAAATGTTCAAAATAATGTGGTCATAAAGTCATGTGATTTTTGACGATGCTCATGGGGTGCAGCCAGGGCAATGTATGGTCCTAAGTGGCGTTCCATATTGGGACTGCATTACTAATGGCTCTTTGTTGATGTGCACCAACATAAAGTGCACAATTATAGGTGAGTGTTCATATTATTTATTTTACAAGGTATACGGCCAGAAAGGGAGACAATTGCCCTAAAAGGAACTCACACCAGGAGAACCCTATAAAGAGGAAAAAGGCATATATTTGATCATTCCCCTATAAGGGAAAAGGCGCTTCTGACCTACAGTATATCCTGACCTATATCATGAACTATATATTTATATTTTAGGTGGAGCATTCCTTGAATCACCAATTTTGGGTAGAGCACTATTTATTACTAAATATATTTATATATATATAGTTGCTTTTATAGTTATGTGTGGCACCATGTTTACTTGAGTATTTTGTTGATGGAGTATTATTCATATTATTATTTTTAAAGTGTTACTAAACCTTGGACCCTGCATTCACTATACCCGGTCTCCCACAGTACACAGAACATAGAAATGCAACTTAGTAAATATAAACTGCTAAATACCTTTTCTCATCAGCAGCTAACCCAGTCTTGTGACTTCTATCAGTGTCCAGCAGACCACTGGTTAAAGCTTGTAGGAGGGGTTTTCATTCTTCCCTTATGGTCCTGTTAGGCTGCCCTGACCCTCTGTCTGGATAGTGCTGATTGGCCTTATGCTGATCACATGCACTCTCCTAAGAAAAATAAAACTCTCTAGCAATACACACCAAACTGAGCATGTGCAGAGTGCCCCCAAGGCTCTGTACTATCAGAAGATGGATTGGGGATAGTGGAAGAAGGGGAAGATCAGAGAAGACAGGATCAAACTGTTTTTTTACACAATGCAGAGGATTAACCTCTACAGTGAGTATAACAAGCATGCTTTACTGCATATACAGACTGATTTTACTGTTGTGGTTTTAGTAACACTTTAAGTGGAGCACTTTTTGTGTATAGATTAGCAATTAACCACATCTTTTGAACATTTTGTTGGATTATGAATTAGTGGCGATTTATTTGCATTTTTGCTTTGTTGTAAGAGTTACTCAGAGCAGTGCAGCACCATATACACTACTTTAAATAAATTGATTTATATAGGAACACAAAGGGGTGAATTCTAGCTGCTCATAAGGGGAGAATTCACGGGCAGTGCAGGAGTTAATCACTGATAATTGTTGTAAAATACCGATAGATGAATGTCCAGCAAAAATTTGATGTGCGAATTACACAGTGAATCTTTTATAAATAGACCATACAGATTAATAATGTAGCTTCTTGCCCCTGTCAAGCAAAATTTAGTTTTTGGCTCTGCTGTACAGGAGAAGCAGCAAACTATTTTCTAGGTCTGGCCAGGTATCTCTAAGCCTGGTGGTCAATTGCTTCTGTCTGTCTCTGGAAAAAGCCTGAGTTATGAATATTTATCTGACCGCAGCCAATCCCTGGAAAGGGGCACTCAGAGAGTGGCTGGGGAGAAGATAACTGTTTGGTAGAGTTGTTACAGGGTCAATTTTCCTGGAACTACTGCCCGTGGGAGGCAGCCTGTGTAGTGTAGAGCTCAGGGGCGGCCCACCCATTAGGGGCGCAGGGGCACCACCTCCCTATTTATGCATCCGGCCCCCTAATCTACATTCGGGGCACTGGATGCATGGATTCCAATGGGGTATTATTTTTGAAGCACGTGATTAGAGCCAGAGGCTCTAATAGGCTTCACAAAAGGGTGGGTTCGGGGGCGCAGGGCACTGTGCTCTGAGCCCACCCAGTTGTGTGACAAAAGCAAATGAATATTCGCTATTTTCACACTGAATCTCCTTCCTGCCAATCAGGAAGCAGGTCCTGAGACCCATTTCCCGATTGGCCAAAACGACAAGCGATCCTATTGGACCACAACGAGAAACGAGGAGATGTGGAGGCATCTGGAGGAGAAGACGCAGGGGACTAAGCCACCTGGGGGTAAGTGCGGGCTCATTGTGGGTGCTTGCGTGCGGACCCAACTGACTGACCCACGGGGGGGTTATGGTGTGGCTGTGGGTGCAGTTTTGCCACCCCCCCTAGAAAAATGTACCACCAGCCACCACTGGTAGAGCTGCTACTAGGCCTGGAAGAACTTAGGCAAAAAGACATTTGCTGGCGGACACTACCTCTGGGAGATGGGCCGGAGAAGGAACCCTTTTAACTGAAGAGGGTCCCATGGAAGCTAGTTGGACTCCAGGTGTGCATATGCTTTGGGAGTTAAATGCCAGACTTTGCTGCAAGGGCTGGAGCTACGGGTCCTGTAAGTATTGTCCCAGCTAATTACCTGCCTGTGTGCCCAGTCAGAGGTGACAGAACCCCAAGGATGTGTAATTGCAGTTGGTTTACTCTCTCTTTCCTGGGTGCTAGCTGAGTTTTTTTTGCCCTTGTGGCCCCCCTGTTAGGTGCAACCTCATGGAACATTCACTGCAAGTGCTGCAACACATGCTGTGCTTTCCAGGTGCCATCTTTCAGTTTTTGGCACATGCACAGAAGTTCATGCATGTACAATAGATTCAGTATTTGAGAAGTAGTGTATTTGGAGGACAACTTCTAGGAATTGTTTATTAATTCACTTATTTGTTTAATTGCACTTTATTTTATGAGTTGTTTTTATTATTTTCTGAATTTAGCGCTGCTTTAAGTATTTAAAGCATTACATGGAAGAGGTGAACAGCCACAAAGGTTTCATATCTAATTGTTACTCAATGCTACTAGGGGTATTCCTGACAGGGTTCCCCCTGAGGACAATGACTAAGTGGGAAAGGGACGTGGGTGCTCTTGAGAGTGAACAGTGGGAAGAGGCATTACAGGCAGTACGTATGTCATCCTTAAATGTAGCACAGCGACTATCCCAGTTGTATATCATATTGAGAGTACATTACACGCCAGCCAAGCTGGCCAGAATGGGGGTGAGACCGGAATCGGACTGTCCGAGATACGCAAGAGACCACGGGAACTTGATCCACATGCTGTGGCCCTGCCCCAAGCTACACTTATACTGGACGGGAGTCATAAATACCATCAACACTGTATTCTCAGCTTCAATGCCGATTGACCCCAAACCATGCTTGCTGGGTATCCTAGACAACCTCCCCTTAGAGGACAACCTTAAACTGCCCATTGCTAGGGCCCGTGTTCCAGGCATGCCTGCTCATTCTTAGAAGATGGAAGGCGATTGAGCCCCCCACGATCAAAAAATAGATCGGCCGAATGGGTGATACCTTACGGATGGAAAAGTACATGTTTGAACATAGGGGACGTCAGAAAAAATTTGATGATCAGTGGTCACTCTGGCTGAGCTCACCGGGTCTATCACCCGTGGACCGCATACTGGATAGATTGCTGGGATGCTAAGATACGAATCACAGCGCAATAGGTCACAGTGTTGGCCCATATGTGGAGCAGCGGGTCCTGAGGTTCTCGGGACACTCTAATACGGGAATGTCAGCAGTAAATGTAATGACTTAGACAGTGGTGCAGAGTTGCCTATTGTTACTGTTGTGAATAACCGGAACTGGATTTATTGATATGTATGTATAGTGAGTTTTTTCAATAAAAACCTTTTTCTGAGAAAAAAAAGTATTTAAAGCATGATAAGGTTCCCTTCATTCAGGCATGGCAAATTATTAACAGTTATCTGTTTTGTTCCTTAAAGCTTTGGGGCTTCTGGTCCTGCCCTAATGCCACAGTACAGTGCAAACCCTGTGCAAAACATGTCTTAGACAGAAAGAGGTAGATAACAACATGGGGACAAGGTGCTTTGGGGAGGGGAGTTAACCCTGCCCCAAAGCACCCCCATGTTGAGGGCATGTGGCCTGGTATGGTTTAGGAGGGGGTCGCTCGCTCGTCCCCTCCCTTTCTTGACCTGCTGGGGTTCATGCTTGGATAATGGTCTGGTATGGACCTTGGGGGGGACCCCACAGCGTTTTTTTGTTTTGGCATGGGGTTCCCCTTAAAATCCATACCAGACACAAAAGGCCTGGTATGCATTGGGGGGGGGACATCCACGCTGTTTAAAAAAATAATTTTTAATGCCGGCAATTGTTTACATTCTGTTGTTAGCAAGGAATCTCGCTGATAGCAAATAAGTCATGGCTATTAAGGACGTGGCAGCCTACTTGCCTCCCCACTCCTTAACAACCAGCTATTATCAAATTAATTTGCATCGTTGGTTTCATTCGGATGTTTTAAACATCCGAATGAAACTAATGAACTTTGTTATTTTGTTTTATCTTTTCGGGATAACATTTTAATGAAATATTTGTTGGTAGGTGCGTGGAGTAATTAAAATTCATTACTGTTGTATTGGGAAATTCGAATTTACAATTGACAAAAATTTCATCCGAATTTCGATTTGGAATGGAAGCAACAGCACATGTTTACTTGATATAGGAATGAGTCACAGTTAAATAAAAAGGTCCAGGTTTCCACCATATGAAAATGAAAACACACATAGAACAAAAAATAATATCTGGGGTAACATACACTTTAAATGGTTTGTTCCAACCCCCTAATTGACGTTTGTGGTCTGTTAAAGGAGGTTGGAAAATAACAGACTTACCAGCTGGATCAGCAGTTGAAAATGAAGGAAAGAAAGCCTAGGAAAGAAGAGGAATGCAGCCACCACACCTAAGAAATGATACGCTGGAATACATTTTTATTTTTGGGTTTATTATCTCTTTAAATATACAGTATATACACTATATTACCAAAAGCATTGGAATGCCTGCCTTTACACGCACATGAATTTTAATGGCATCCCAGTCTTAGTCTGTAGGGTTCAATATTGAGTTAACCAACCCTTTGCAGCTATAACAGCTTCAACTCATCTGAGAAGGCTGTCCACAAGGTTTAGGAGTGTGTCTGTGGAAATGTTTAACCATTCTTCCAGAAGCGCATTTGTGAGGTCAGGCACTGATGTGGACGAGAAGGCCTGGTTCGCAGTCTCCACTCTAATTCATCCCAAAGGTGTTCTATCGGGTTGAGATCAGGACTCTGTGCAGATCAGTCAAGTTCCTCCACCCCAAACTCACTCATCCATATCTTTATGGACCTTGCTCTGGAAGAATGGTCAAAAATTCCCATACACACACTCCTAAAACAGCCTTCCTAGAAGACTTGAAACTGTTATAGCTGCAAAGGGTTGGTTAACTCAATATTGAACCCTACGGACTAAGACTGGGATGTTGTTAAAGTTCATGTGTGTGTGTGAAGGCAGGTGTCCCAATAGGATTTAAGTGACTTTGAATGTGGCATGGTTGTTGGTGCCAGACGGGCTGGTCTGAGTATTTTAAAAAAAGTATTGTGCCCCAGGATGACGTTAGTTTGTGATGAAACATGCATCGGGAGGAGTGGTGTGCTTGCGCTATCGCGTGGTGGTCCTGAGAGGAAGGGTGTTTGTTAGCCAGCCGGCTTTTTATGTTCATGTTATTTTTACATGCCCTATATGTAAGTGCAACTTTTAACTTCAATAAATCCTGCGTTTCTGATTTACACTATGGTGAGCTTTTCTCATTTTTGGGTATACCTGCCTGATTCGTGCTTATAACTACTGGGCAATCAAATTGCCTGGTCTCTTTGTGAGTGTCCTGTCTAATAACCTAAGGAATCCCTCTGTTAGCCGGTTTCCCAATATCCCCAGGATAAAGGCCCTGGCTGGGTTGATAGCATGACTAGCTTGTCTTCCAGTAAGCATGCACTCTATCTGGTGGAGGTGCACACGTCTGTTGCGGTGTTTTGGAACTGTTCAACAGGTTAATCAATCCAGTTACATGCACTTTTTTGTGTTAATGGACTTTTTGTGCACAATTTATATTTGAGTTCACATGTAATTGTGTTTTATATAGGTCTAAGTACCATTTGTATATTCATGTCCCTTTTTTTTAGCGTGGCTCCGTTTTATAATTACTGAGTATTTAAAAAACTGCTAATTTATTGGGATTTTCACACACAGCCATCTCTAGGGTTTACAGAGAATAGTCCAAAAAAGAGAAAATATCCAGTGAGCAGAAGTTGTGTGGACGAAAATGCCTTGTTGATGTCAGAGGTCAGAGGAGAATGGGCAGACTGGTTTGAGATGATAGAAAGACAACAGTAACTCAAATAACCACTCGTTACAATCAAGGTATGCAGAATACCATCTCTGAATGCACAACACATCGAACCTTGAAGCAGATGGGCTACAGCCGCAGAAGACCACACCGTGTGCTAATCCTGTCAGCTAAGAACAGGAAACTGAGGCTACAATTCGCACAGGCTCACCAATTTTGGACAATAGAAGATTGGAAAAACATTGCCTGGTCTGATGAGTCTCAATTTCAGCTGCTACATTCAGATAGTAGGTTCAGAATTTGGCGTAAACAACATAAAAAACATGGATCCATTCTGCCTTGTATCAACAGTTCAGGCTCAAACTGGTTTCTTGAACATGTACTCCAACGGCCTCCACAGTCACCGGATCTCAATCCAATAGAGCACCTTTAGGATGTGGTGGAACAGGAGATTCGCATCATGGATGTGCAGCCGACAAATCTGCAGCAACTGTGTGAAGCTATCATGTCATTGGGATTTTATGTGATAGACCAACACAAAGTGGCACATAATTGTAAAGTGTAAGGGAAATGATAAATGGTTTTCAAATTTGTTTATAAATAAATATCTGAAAAGTGTGGTGTGCATTTGTATTCACCCCCCTTTACTCTGATAACCTAACTAAAATCTAGTGGAACCAATTGCCTTCAGAAGTTACCTAATTAGTAAATAGAGTCCAATACAGTTGTTCTGTGAAGCCCTCAGAAGTTTGTTAGAGAACCTTATGCCGCGTACACACGGTCGGACTTTTTGGCTACAAAAGTCCGACAGCCCGTCCGACAGACTTTCGATGGACATTTGGCGGACTTTTGGCGGACTTGAGGCAGACTTTCTAACGAACGGACTTGCCTACATACGATCACACAAAAGTCCGATGGATTCGTACGTGATGACGTACACCGGACTAAAATTAGGAAGTTGATAGCCAGTAGCCAATAGCTGCTCTAGCGTGGGTTTTTGTCCGTCGGACTAGCATACAGACAAGCAGATTTCTGGGTCCGGCGTAGTTACGACGTAAAGATTTTAAGCATGTTTCAAATCTAAAGTCCGTCAGATTTGCGGCTGGAAAAGTCCGCTAAAAGTCCGGGGAAGCCGGACACACGATCGGATTGTCAGCCGGCTTTAGTCCGTCGGCATCCGTCGGACTTTTGTAGACGAAAAGTCCGACCGTGTGTACGCGGCATTTGTAAACAAACAGCATCGTGAAGGTCAAGGAACACACCAGACAGGTCAGGGATAAAGTTGTGGAGAAGTTTAAAGCAGGGTTAGGGTATAAAAAAATATCCCAAGCTTTGAACATCTCACGGTGCACTGTTCAATCCATCATCCGAAAATGGAAAAAGTAAGACACAACTGTAAACCTACCAAGACATGGCCGTCCACCTAAACTGGCAGGCTGGGCAAGGAGAGCATTAATCAGTGAAGCAGCCAAGAGGCCCATGATAACTTTGGAGGAGCTGCAGAGATCCACAGCTCAGCCACAGGACAACTATTAGTTGTGCACTCCACAAATCTGGCCTTTATGGAAGAGTGGCAAGAAGAAAGCCATTGTTGAAAGAAACCATAAGAAGTCCCGTTTGCAGTTTGCGAGAAGCCATGTGGGGGACAAGGCAAACATGTGGAAGAAGGTGCTCTGGTCAGATGAGACCAAAATTGAACATTTTGGCCTAAAAGCAAAACGATATGTGTGGCAGGAAACGAACACTGCACATCACCTTGAACACACCATCCCTACCATCATGAAACATGGTGGTGGCAGCATTATGTTGTGGGGATGCTTTTTTTCGGCAGGGACAGGGAAGCTGGTCAGAGTTGATGGGAAGATGGATGGTTTTCTCGATGGGAATTGAGTCAGTTGGAAAGATTTGAAACATGTTCTATTTCTAGGTCCGTCAGAATTTTCGAAAAAAGAGGTCCGATGAAGCCCACACACGATCGGAATGTCCGACGGAATGATTCCGTCGGACCTTTTTTGCCGGAAAGTCTGGTCGTCGGCATTAGAATCTGCAAAAGACTTGAGACTGGGGAGGAGGTTCAACTTCCAGCAGTACAACGACCCTAAACATACAGCCAGAGCTACAATGGAATGGTTTAGATCAAAGCATCTTCATGAGTTAGACTAACACAGTCACAGTCCAGACCTAAATCCAACTGAAAATCTGTGGCAGGAATTGAAAATTGCTGTTCACAGACGCTTTTCATTAAATCTGACAGAGCTTGACCTATTTTGCAAAGAAGAACGGGCAAAAATGTCACTCTCTAGATGGGCAAAGCTGGTAGAGACATCCCCAAAAAAGACTTGCAGCTGTAACTGCAGCGAAAGGTGGTTCTACAAAGTTTGGACTCAGAGGGGCGGAATACAAATGCACGCCACACTTTTCACATATTTATTCGTAAAAAATGTATCATTTTCCTTCCACTTCATAATTATGTGCCACTTTGTGTTGGTCTATCACATAAAATACATTTACGTTTTAGGTTGTAACATGACAAAATGTGGAAAATTTCAAGGGGTGTGAATACTTTTTCAAGGCACTGTATACAGAGGGTAAAATAAGTATTAAACACGTTACCATTTTTCTAGGCAAATATATTTCTAAAGGTGCTTTTGACATGAAATTTCCCCTACATGTCGGTAATAACCCATGCAATCCATACAGACAAAGAAGTCAAAACAAATAAGATCATAAATTAAATTATGTGTAATAAAATGTAATGACACACGGAAAAAGTATTGAATGCACTGAAATTTATTTAATACTTTTCACAAAACCCTTTGTTGGTTATGACAGCTTCAAGACGCCTCCTGTATGGAGAAACTGGTCTCATACATTGCTCAGATGTGATTTTGGTCCATTCTTCCACGCAAACAGTCTTTAAATCTTGAAGGTTCCGTATGAACGCTGATCTTTAGTTCTTTCCATAGATTTTCTATTGGATTCAAGTCAGGTGATTGGCTGGGCCATTCTAGCGGCTTTATTTTCTTTCTTTTAAACCAATTGAGAGTTTCCTTGGCTTTGTGTTTGGGATCATTGTCTTGCTGAAATGTCGACCATTTTTTCTTTCATCCTTCCTTCAATGATATGAAGTTTGCCAGTACCATATGCTGAAAAAAAGCCCCACACCTTGATGTTCTCACCTCTAAACCTTACTGTTGGTTTGGGGGTGTTTTTGGGGTGATGTGAAGTGCCATTTGACCTCCAAACATGGTGTGTATTATGACATCCAAAGAGTTCAATTTTGGTCTCATCTGACCAGACTATATTCTCAGTATTTCACAGGCTTGTCTAAATGTTGTACAGCAAACTTTAAAAGAGCTTCAACATGCTTTTTCTTCAGCAATGGAGTCTTGCCTAGTGAGCGTACATACAGGCCATGGCGGTTGAGTGCATTACTTATTGTTTACTTTGAAACAATTGTACCTGTTAATTCCAGGTCTTTCTGAAGCTCTCCACAAGTGGTCCATGGCTCTTGGACAACTCTTCTGATAATTCTTTTTACTCCTCTGTCAGAAATCTTGCGAGGGGCACCTAGTCGTGGCCGGTTTATAGTGAAATGATGTTCTTTCCACTTTTGGGTTATGGCCCCAACAGTGCTCACTGGAACATTCAGAAGTTAAGAAATCCTTCTGTAACCAATGTCATCAGTATGTTTTGCAACAATAAGGTTGCAAAGGTCTTCAGGGAGCTATTTGCTTTTACCCATCATGAGATGTTTCTTGTGTGACACCCTGGTAATGAGATACCTTTTTATAGGCCATCAGTTAAGACTGAACCAGCTGATATTAATTTGCACTGATGAGGGCCAGGATTGCTTTCTAATTACTGATATATTTCAGTTGGTGTCTTGGCTTCCCGTGGTTTTTTGCACCTCCCCTTCTTCATGTGTTAAATACTTTTTCCTTTATGTGTCATTCCATTTTATTACACATAACTTGATTTAGGAACTTATTTGTGTTGGTTTATTTGTATGTATGGATCGCATGGGTTGTTACCGACATGTGGTGAAAATTTAATGTCAATAACACCTTTAGAAATATATTTACCTAGAAAAAGGTGACGTGTTCAATACTTATTTTACCTGCTGCATATACACATATATACTGTTTAGCAGTAGAAATTATACACACACACACACACATATTTACTGTTTACCAGTAGATCTTACTGCAGTTTTTAATTTAGGAAGGACTATTACCATGTAGGTAATATATTCAGAACAGCAAGCAAGCACCAGCATTCATTTATATGAATTATTTAATAATTAGGTGTGATTTGCATAACAATGATTACAGCAGTGAATGCTTGGCATACCCCAGTGCATCAGTTCCCATACATTTAACTAGCAATATTGCTTTTAATCAGTTTGCATATTAAGGGGAACTAGTCACAGCAGGTCTCATAAAAGAATATAAATATGCAGTTTTAAATTATTTTTATTATATTGCAGTCTTGCATGTGAAAAATATACTGTTGTCCTCTTGTTTAGGTTAGGTTATCTGGAAACTCAGCTAGTGTAAGAGGAATCTGAGGTCACCTAAGATCTAAGTGCCCATTCACACTTGTGAGTTTGCCAATGTATGCATCCCGCAGTCTTCCTGCATTCAATGTGAATGGCACCATAACACACTGTACAGTGGAGTGAAATGCATGAGGCGCCACAGTGCACAACAACATACATGCTGTGCGTCCTGGTGTGCTATGTTTTAAAAAAAAACGTGTCAGGTGTGTTTAGATGCATGTGGGCATTATTTCCTGGGCCCGTGCACATGGTGGCATACTTCTATCGGAGTGTACCTGGGATGCCTGGGATCAGGTGGGACATGTGAAAAGTCAAACATTAAGGCAGTCCCTTCGACTTATGGATGAGCTTTACTGTGTGTAAAGTTGAAATGCAGAGTTCCTCTGACAGGTGGTTTGTCCCATGTTGCTACACACTGTACATGTAGGTTTCTCATTAGGAGGGATGTGCTGAGCATGCTCCCACTCCACTAGTCGAGCGCCCTCTGTTACCTCACTGCCAGTAACAGAATAAGGTCCCACCGAGCACATAGCAGGGCCCCATGCATGCTCATTAACTCTTTCCTTCCCATACCTTGTGATCAGGCCTTGAGTCTCTGTAACGATAGTCCACTCCCGGAGACCATGGGAGATTAACTATTAGAAAGGGAGCCAGAACACTGACCCCCCCCCCCCCCCCCCCCACTACCAGAGGACTTGTTACCCACCCAGGTACTGCGCCTTATGACTGGTTGCTGCAGCTATTTTTTCTTGTGGTTACCCACAGAAACTACCTCCTCTTCCTTGGCTTGCTAAGTTAACCTTTTGTAGCGATGTTACTCATACCCCGTAGTGCTTTTACAGACCTAGGTCCTTTGTAATACATCAGAACCCAACATGCACCCCTTTGAATAATTTCAGACCAGGCTCAAAGTGGTTAAAATAACTTCACTGTAAACTTTGCATGGCAGTTACAACAGAGCAGAATGTTCTTTCCCTTAAGGGTAAAGTCTATAAATGGAAGATCCAGGAAGGCAGTGTACATCAGTGTGTATCCTGGCACGTCAACATTCTCTGGAGTGGACAACGAGTCCCAGCAACCTTCCTCTTATTCTTCTATATCTCTATTCCCCTTCCTCTTAGAGACACGGACCCCTCTCTCTTTTATAATACACAGGATGGGAGACCGGACCCCAGAAAAGCCCACAAATTTAACCCGGAGAAGGCAGTAAAACCATTAACTCTTTCTCCCTGACTTGGGCAGCTAACTGACTCACAGTAGGCAATGTGCCTACAGTGTACATACACTTACAACATCACAAGACTTTTGATTTCCCAAATCTGATCTTTTGCCTTTTACACATAGGAGGCCATACATCAAATAGCAGAATAGCAGACTATGCCAGTTCCCACATACACAATTTTCCATTCATTTCAATACATGGGGGTTGTTTTAAGAAAAGGCAAATAAACTGTACACTTTACAGCTGCGCTCTGCAAGGGAATTTACTCCAGAGCTTAGTAACTGAGATATAGCTTCACTGTAAGTGTAGCACTACCCCCCATAGAAGCCGCTGGTAGTTTTGCCCGGGTCTTCCCCACTGTTGCTCCGCACAAGATGGATTCTCACAGCCAGATGCACACACACACACTTCCGCTCATTGTCTTCAATGACAGGTCTGGAGGTTTTGTTTTTGTTGTTTTATTTTTGGAAAACTTGAATAGGGATGGGGGATTTATTGGGATACTCCAAGAAATAGAAATATTCACAGTTGAGGCCATATAACCAATCTCTTGGTTAAGCTCTGGTGAAGCCCTTGCTGAAAGCAGATAGTAGACTTCTTCTTGAAAGTAGCACAAAGTAATTTCAGGAGTCAGCAAGTCCCTCAGTAGTAGTAGTAGTAGCAGGGAAAAGCTCCTCAGTTACAAGCCAGTTACGTCAATAAGTTAAAGGCACAACAGGATCCAAACTGGTTGGAATTCAACTTAACCAGTATAACAAGGAGTACCAACTCACCTAAACATGTGACGCAGACCCTCCCAAAAGCTCCTGAAAATGCCATTAATCACAAAAAAATATAACGGACCTACTTGTAGTTCAAAGAGGGGAAATGGGACAGGGCAGCTTGCGGTCTCACCTTAAACAATCTTTAATGTACAAAAAATGTAATTGTTAATGGAAAACAGACAATAGGAAATACACAATCAAAAAATTGACAATGTTGTCAATTTAAACACACACCCGGGATCATGGCCACATTCATACAAGCGCATACCAACATAGCTGTAAACTAACAACCAGGAAAAAGCTGTAATGAACAAGGGGGTTCAAGAGGAGTCCTAGGTGTGGTGTCAGCCCTGTTCTGCCATTCAACTCACGGCTGACTTCTAGGCTCACCATTTCCCCAAAATGATGTTAAATGACAAATAAAAATAGAAATACATTTAAACTGGTTAAATGAGGTGGTATTTTGCTTCAAATACAGTCTTGCCGGGGGGATGGAACCATAAAGTAGAACAGCATGATAAGCTAATAATCAAAAGTTTAATGGAGTTGCAAGACAGCATGTGAAGGGTAATCAGGTCTGAAAGGTGCCTCCGAATTGGGCTCTCTATGAGCATCAACAGAAAACCAGTGTAGTGTATAGATCAAGACAACTTGCAATACCAATTTGACAGTCTCTAGTAGATGCAAAAAGTAATTTACATCATATAAATTGGCATCGGAACAGGACCGAGGATTACCATGGGCATGAAGAAGATACCTCATGCATGAGGGGTTTCCCTTCTGGTGAGTCTGGCAAGCAATAATAGCAACTATCAGTTTTATGTCAGTGAAACAATACATCCAAATTGCATGCTAGACCCCTTCAAAGGGAACTCACGGTTACTGGTACTGCTGTGACTTGATCAAAGCGATCATCAGTCCTGCACAGTCCGCCATATACTGTGCGGTCCTCCCGGCCCAACCAGTTTCTAGTGAGGAGTGGAATAGGTGTGTGAGCCTAGGTGCATGTGTGTGAGCCTCATTAGCTCGCTCGCTGACTTATCGTACACTCACTTCCTTTCAGACAACAGAGTAGCTCTTGGCAGCAAGATGTCAATAGCCGTATCGTGTAGCTATGACCGTGGATGTGCAGTAACGATCACACTGACGCGTTTCGCCCACTGGTCACGTGGACTTCTTCAGGGTAGCGTGACACTTTACCCCTTTAGCTTTATGGTGTTCCCTTAAAAGGATTTCCGATAACATCATGCCCAGCTGGATCGTAATCTTCTTAACCCATTATAGGGTTAATGTTGAAAACAGTATGCTGCCATCTTGTGGCCATTTAACATAGAGTTTATACATCTGCTTTTTCAAGTAATATGAACAAACAAGCACAAATGCAGATATTTGCCCAGTCAATTTCAAGCACATTGTTCAGGAAAGGAGGTACCAAAATTACAAAAGTTTATAAATCAGGGTTGCACCGATCCTGATGCCGGTATCGGTGCCGATACTAAGCATATGCACGAGTATCAGTACTCGTTCAAATACACGATACTTAAAACTGATACCTGATGACTCAGTTCTTTCAGCTGTCAGCGGGTGAATCCCGCTGACAACTGAAATATACACAAAGATTGTAGCAATTATTGGTTGTTAAGGAGCGGGGCCACTGCGTCCTTAACAACTGATGACTCATTCATCTGTCAGCGGGGTTCCCCACTGACAGATGAATGTAAACAAAACCAGGGACAGCTACCGCTAGCCATTACTGGTACAGGAGTGTTCAATAACTCACAAAGATGGTAAGGTGCACTTCACTTCCAGGTGGAATGGATGGAGGCTCAGCCCCTGGATCTCCTGAGAGGTCTTGGCAAGTGACAGAGCCGTGACAGCTGGGGAGACCCGAAGGAGACACGCTCACAGGCCGGAGGAGACCCACACAGAGTCAGAGGGAATGTCAGATGCCGGCAGATGCTGGAGGAAGTTCTCTGCAAAAGATACACACAGTGAGGGCACCGGAAATCTGGACCTCCGGCGGTCACCGGCTCCATCCCTTGTCAAGACCTCTCAGGAGATCCAGGTGCTGAGCCATCCATCCATTCAACCTGGCAGCGAAGTGCACCTTACCATCTATGTGAGCTATTAAACACTTCTGTACATCTGCACCTACTGTTACCATGCACACAAGTATCTGACTGTGATGATGATTTTTTAACAATAATTGTATATCTGCTTTGGATTTCATGGATTTATCCTTGTTTCTACTACTTTGGAACAGTGCTCCCCTTTTTGTGCTTTAGTCCCTTTTTATTGGTCTTATGAGTTGGGGAACAGTGGCCAGTGTTGTAATGACTGCAGGAAGTAGGGGACATGGGATGGAGAAAATGGGACTGGAGGAAGAGGAGGACGTAGGATGACAGCATGTACCTCCTAGATTTTAGTGCCAGCAGTGCTGAGTGTTGGGAGTGCTGTGTTTCTTCATCACTTGGTCTCATCCAGGTGGTAATATAACACAGCACGCTGATAGATGATGGAGACTCCCTCCCTGTTCTTCTTCCTCCTCATCTTGATCTCCTTAAATGCCGAAATTGGTATGGGTAATTGGTATCGGCGAGTACTTAAAAAAAGTATCAGTTCTCCTACTCGTTGCTAAAAAAGTGGTATCGGTGCATCCCTACTACTGAACTACCCAGAAACATGATGATGCACCCACAAATGGACCCTATCTTAACTAGTGTCCCTTCAGCAAATTAGGGTGTAAAGAACACCTGCAGATTTAGTTCAGTATTTAACTATTTAGGGGCTAAAGTTCCTAAACGGAATATCCATTCCTTTTCCCTTTGGAGAAGTACAGTATTGAAATCCCCCCTTCTAGTTGGCAATTTTACGGCAAAAAAACACTTGATCTTCAAACCTGAAAGTAGGCCTTTATTGAACTGGACAAAATGCTGGTCAGTCGGAGTCTCATCAGCCTTTCCCTGGATACTCGAAAGGTGTTCACCTATGCGGACTTTTAAAGGGCGTTTTGTTCTGCCCACATAATATTTATGACATGGGGACTCTAAAATATAAAGAACCGACTCGTATTGCAATTTATAAATTGCTTAAACTGGTAAAGTTTTTTTTCCATTCCGCATAGATGAAAACTTCTGTCCTATCTACAAACCTCCAGATGTGACACCTCCCACATGTCTTTTAGTTCGGGTAAATCGGTTAACCAATTCCTGGGTGTGGACCTGATAAATTCTGATTTAACAAGCTTGTTCGCCAAGTTCTTTGCCATTTTTGCTACCATTAATGGTCTAGGCCAGGTGAATGAGCGAGTATGTGCCAATGCTTGGCAAGTAAATTACGGACATCTTCCCATTGTGCACAAAAGGGTGTGATAATCCTAACAGGATCTATAGGGCTCCGAACTTCATGTTCCTTTTTCTTATCAAGTATTTCCTCCTTTCGTCTTTGAGATGCCTGTCTTTTAGATTTCCTCAGAACCCTATGTGGATATTTCCTTTCCCTGAATCTCCCATAAAGCTGGGCAGCTTCTTTTCTATAATCCGAGTCTAGGGCACAATTCCTGCAAATTTGGAGGAAATGCCTAGTGGGTATGCCCCTTATGGCAGACTGCTTGCTAATCCAAAAGTAGTAGAACTGAGCAAAGTCCTATGCAGTAGCAAACAGATGGACAAGCTCTTCAGAACACTGGCCAGTGTTTCCTTGTTCATACCCTCTGCTGACTATCTAGCACACCAGAAGGGGTTAAAAGCGCAAGTCTATAGATCCTTTAGGTTGTCTTTACTCACAAAATGTCCAGGGACAGCTGGTAGCCTTCTGTCAGGGCCTGGATTAGAACCCAGAACCTCTGCTGTGTCAGGCAATGCCTCTTCTTGCTGAGCTACTTGGAATGCTAGACAGTGCCTGTCTAGACAGTTCCTGGGACAATTCCTTGAATGATCCTATATTGAACCTTGCTTCTCTTGAACCCTGAACTCTTTGCTCCTCCCATGAACTTCCTGATTTAATCCATGTTTTTGCATTTCCTGTTTGTCAGATTAGTGTGCTTTCTCCAGCCAGTATCTCACTCCTGTCTTCCCTACTGCCATCCATATTTTGCTATCACTCTTTATCAACCCTTGGCTTGCTCCTCGACTATGCTTCTGCCTGATCCCAACCTGCAACTACCCATTATCGACCCTTGGCCTGTTCCCTGACTACACTTCTGTTTGATCTCTACCTGCTATATCCACTACTGGACCCCAGCTTTCTCACTTCTTTCGCACTGAGGACCGCGACCTGGTACTAACATGCAGCAAAATCCATCTCCAGTTCTTCACCATCAGGAGCTCTGGTAAACACCGGTTAGTACTTCAGGTCAGCACCTCAGATGAGCTTGGATCTTTCACCAGGGTGACTGCCTGTATACCTATCCTGCTGGTCGGTGGTAGTATCGCTACTGCTGGAGCAACTGGTCTTCAAGCTTGACCCCTGATGATGACATAATAATCTGGCCCAAACATGGAGGCCACTATAGCAAATTCTGGGACTCCTTTTGGGCAGGAAATTGCAGAACTTCAAGAGTTTGGCGTTACCCACCAAGAAAAATTCTCCAAACTGGAAACTGTGGTAAAAGGGCAACAGGAGGAACTCTATGCTCTGCATAATTGCTAGACTTAAGTTCCCAAGATGATGCTAATGCATGTACAGTATGCCTCTACCACTCATGTTCAATGGAGACTGCCACCATTACAGAGGGTTCCTTAACCAATGTCGCATTTATTTCCAAATGCAACCTGATGCATTTCCTTCTGAAAAAAGGAAGGTAATTTTTGTTAATAACCTCCTTACTGAGGAAGCTCCCCATATATAGAACAAGACAGCGCCACTCTGAATAATTTTGAGACTTTTGTGACTGCGATGAACCACGTTTTTTTGAAATACTGCTGAAGCAAAGGTGCATAGTTTGCGGCAGGGTAGGCGCTCTGTTGCTGAGTACACAGCAGAATTTAGATGTTGGATTGCAGATACCACCTGGAACCCAGCAGTGCAAAAGGGTCAGTTCCGCCAAGGGCTCTCTGAACAGGCAAACAGTGGGCTTGCCAGAGTTGAGACTCCTAATGATCTCAAGCCTTTCATCCAATTATGTATCTGAATTGATCAGAGACTTACAGAAAGGAGGACAGAGAGACTGGGAATGTCTGGAAGTAATGGTTCCATGTGTTTCTCTTCTAATCAGTTTGTTCAGAGGGATCCAAAAGTCTTTATGGAATTTAACACCCCCAAACCCATGCAGGTTGATGCTATTAAAAGATCCATTTCCATCTAGGAGAAAGAGAGAAGAAACACTGAGGTTATAGTTCCTGAACAAATAAATTCCAATACCCAGTCTATCTCCCCATTCATCCATGAAGAAAATAAACCAATTTCTTTACTGTCTCATTTTGTCATCCCTATCAAACTAAATACTGAGGGCCATGAAATTCTTTGCCCTGATATGCTGGCTGGGGGGAACTTTATGGACATAGAGTTTGCCCAAAGTATAAATATTCAGACAAGAAATAAATCTGCCGCTACTCCATTTTAAGGCTGACCATTGTGAGACTATAAGCTTCCAGCTAATTACCTCACCCAAGTTTCCTGTCATCCTGGGCATTCCTTGGTTTTCTGTTCACAATCCCTCTATCAATTGAGGAGCAGGGAATATACATTTTGCATCCCTCACTGAGAGGAACATTGTAGAGAACTTTGTAAAACCAGTTCTCCACTTATCAAGGAATCACAAGTTGATGTGGTAAATACCTAGTCATATGACAACGTGCATCCTCAATACCATGTGTTCCAGGATGTCTGTGATAAGAAGAATCCTGATCAATTACCGCCTCATCGCCTATATGATTGTCCCATTGAGCTGCTCCCAGGGGCAGAAATAACCTTTGGCCACCTTTTCCATCTGTAAGAACCTGAATTACAGGTGCTCAGGGAGTGGCTTGATGAAAATTTAGAGAAGGGCTTTATCAGACACTCAACATCTCCTTAATTAAGGAAGCCTTTTCTGAATGGAGGCATCTGCTGAAAGGGGCTAATCATCCGGTAATTCACTTTTCTCACTGATCATAAAAATGTAGAATTCATTCGTTCTGCCAAGAGATTGTTTTCTAGACAAGCACGTTGGTCTCTATTTTTTTCTAGGTTCAATTTCATTATCTCGTATCGACCTGGATTGAGGAATGGCAAGGCTGATGCCCTATCAAGGATGTTGTCTGAGCCTCTCCAGGAAGCCGACTCTGAATGTACAATCCTATCTCAAAAGAACTTCTTAGGAGCCACAAGTTCCAAGACATTCTTGAGTCTCCTCAAAGAGGGGATTAGAACCAAAGGTAGCGCACCAACACTAAAGGGGGAAAAGTGGGTGCTAACAAAATATAGATTCTCAGGTAATTCAATACTAACCAACACAGACTTTGGAGGCATCAATTGATGATAGTTAAAAAACAAATATATTTTATTTGTGCTTGGTTACATAATAAAAACCAAATCTTTAAAAATATACAACATATAATACATATACAAAGCCACCAAAAGCAGAGCCCTGCTATATAGAATGTGTCCGTATGCAACAACTATGCATCGTTGCTATGGCAGGGTGTCTTTGTTGGAGTGGGGCTTGTAATGTAGAGAGCAAATTATTACAATCATGTTTACATATACATCAGTATATCACAGGTTTATCAATTAATTATTCAAAAATTGTATACATTTACAAAAGCATGAGTATGCAGGCACCCCTTGGATGCATACTCAATGCCCTTAGACAACTGAGGGGGCAGCCAAAAACAGACAGGAGGTGGCCCTAAGGGGGAGGCAAAAAATATGCAAAATTGTATCTATATGTTTACCAAAAGTTCTTTTAAAACCGTCCATGTTTCCATTATATTAAAACTATAGTATAGATAGTTGTGCTCATAGGTTTACATACCCTGGCAGAATTTATGATATCTTGACCATTTTTCAGAGATTATGAATGATAACATAAAAAAATTTCTTTCACTCATGGTTAGTGTTTGGCTGAAGCCATTTATTATCAGTCACCTGTATTTATTCTTTTTAAATCATAATGGCAACAGAAACTACCCAAATTAACCTTATCAAAAATGTACATACCCTGGTGATTTTGACCTGATAACATGCACACAAGTTGACACAAAGGGATTTAAATGGCTATTAAAGGTAACCATCCTCACCTGTGATCTGTTTGCTTGTAATTAGTGTGTGTGAATAAAAGGTCAATAAGTTTCTGGGCTCCTGACAGATCCTTGCATCCTTAATCCAGTGCTGCATTGACGTTTCTGGATTCTGAATCATGGGGAAAGCAAAAGAGTTGCCAAAGGATCTGCGGGAAAAGGTAGTTGAACTGTATAAAACAGGAAAGGGATATAAAAAGATATCCAAGGAATTAAGAATGCCAATCGGCAGTGTTCAAACTCTAATCAAGAAGTGGAAAATGAGGGGTTCTGTTGAAACCAAACCATGGTCAGGTAGACCAACTAAAATTTCAGCCACAAATGCCAGGAAAATTGTTCGGGATGCAAAGAAAAACCCACAAATAACTTTAGATGAAATACAGGACTCTCTGAAAACATGTGGTGTGGCTGTTTCGAGATGCACAATAAGGAGGCACTTGAAGAAAGATGGGCCGTATGGTCGAATCGCCAGAAGAAAGTCATTACTACGCAAATGCCACAAAGTATCCCACTTACAATATGCCAAACAGCACAGAGACAAACCTCAAACCTTCTGGCACAAAGTCATTTGGAGTGATAGAACCAAAATTTAGCTTTTTGGCCACAACCATAAACGCTTCATTTGGAAATGAGTTAACAAGGCCTATGAAAGGTACAGAGGTGGATCGCTAATGTCTTGGGGATGCGTGAGCTACAAAAGCACAGGAAATTTGGTCAAAATTGATGGCAAGATAAATGCAGTATGTTATTATAAATACTGAAGGAACATTTGCATTCATCAGCCAGGAAGCTGCGCATGGGATGTACTTGGACATTCCAACATGACAATGATCCAAAACACAAGGCCAAGTCGACCTGTCATTGGCTACAGCAGAATAAAGTGAAGGTTCTGGAGTGGCCATCTCAGTCTCCTGACCTCAATATCATTGAGTCATTCTGGGGAAATCTCAAACGTGCAGTTCATGCAAGACAGCCCATGAATTTACAGGAACTGGTGGCTTTTTGCCAAGAGGAATGGGCAGCTTTACCATCTGAGAAGAAAAAGAGCCTCATCCAAAAAAATACCACAAAAGACTTCAAGCTGTCATTGATGTTAAAGGGGGCAATACACGGTATTAAGAACTGGGGTAAGTAAACTTTTGATCAGGGACATTTGGTTAGTTTCTGTTGTGATTATGATTTAAAAAGAATAAACACAATTGATTGATAATAAATGGCTTCAGCCAAACACTAACCATGAGTGAAAAAAAAGTTTTTGTGTTTTCATATTCTCAGAAAAATGGGCAAGAAATCATAAATTCTGCCAGGGTATGTAAACTTATATAAACTTATGTAAACTTTATTGAGTCCATATTCCATGGACTCAATATGCCTCTCAGCAAATAGCTTGGGGTGTCTACTTTCCAAAATGGGGTCATTTGGGGGGGTTTTGTGCCACCTGGGCATTCCATGGCCTCCGAAACTGTGATAGGCAGTGAAGAGTGAAATCAAAAATTTACACCCTTAGAAATCCTGAAGGCGGTGCTTGGTTTTCGGGGCCCCGTACGCGGCTAAGCTCCCAAAAAGTCCCACACATGTGGTATCCCCATACTCAGGAGAAGCAGCTGAATGTATTTTGGGGTGCAATTCCACATAGGCCCATGGCCTGTGTGAGCAATATATCATTTAGTGACAACTTTTTGTAAATATTTTTTTTTTTTTTGTCATTATTCAATCACTTGGGACAAAAAAAATAAATATTCAATGGGTTCAACATGCCTCTCAGCAATTTCCTTGGGGTGTCTACTTTCCAAAATGGGGTCATTTGGGGGGGTTTTGTACTGCCCTGCCATTTTAGCACCTCAAGAAATGACATAGGCAGTCATAAACTAAAGCTGTGTAAATTACAGAAAATGTACCCTAGTTTGTAGACGCTATAACTTTTGCGCAAACCAATAAATATATGCTTATTGACATTTTTTTTACCAAAGACATGTGGCCGAATACATTTTGGCCTAAATGTATGACTAAAATTTAGTTTATTGGATTTTTTTTATAACAAAAAGTAGAAAATATCATTTTTTTTCAAAATTTTCGGTCTTTTTCCGTTTATAGCGCAAAAAATAAAAACTGCAGAGGTGATCAAATACCATCAAAAGAAAGCTCTATTTGTGGGAAGAAAAGGACACAAATTTTGTTTGGGTACAGCATTGCATGACCGCGCAATTAGCAGTTAAAGCGACGCAGTGCCAAATTGGAAAAAGACCTCTGGTCCTTAGGCAGCATAATGGTCCGGGGCTCAAGTGGTTAAAGCTAGACTTCTCTGGATATCAAAAGTAATAGTTGTGACTCAGCTTACCATTTTAAGTATTCACTCAAAGAGGGGTATGAGAATGACCCACTTCTCAATCATCCTCCTAAGGACATTAACCTTGAATACAAGAATGGCTTTTGGACTCAAGCACATCATCTCTTCATACTAAATCTGCTTGGGTTGAAGCCCTCATGTTAGTGCCTGACTCTAAACTTGTTGGGCATTTTGGGATTTCTAAGACAGAAGGACTTTTGTCATGTTCCTTTTGGTGGCCTTGTTACGAGAGAGATATCAAAAGCTATGTGGCCTCCTGCCTGACCTGTGCATGCAATAAGACACCCCAAGCTTCTTCTTTGGGGTTGCTCCAGCCACTCCCTGTTCCATCAAGACTGCGGGGGTCAATTTCTATGGACTTTGTGGTAGAAAGAAATGACCACCATCTTGGTAGTCGTTGACCGTCTCACTAAGATGGCTCAATTTATAGCAGTCAAGGAGGTACCTTCTGCTGCACAAACTGCAGAGTTGATGGTTCGAGAAACCTTTAAACTGCATGGAATTCCTGATGATGTGGTGCCTGACAGAGGAGTGCAGTTTACCTCAAGATTTTGGAAAAGCTTTTGTTCAGCCTTAGGTGAAACTATTAACCTGTCCTCTACTTTTCATTCTCAGTCTAATGGTCAGACTGAGAGGACCAATCAAACATTGGAGCAGTACCTTTAATGTTTTGTCAGTTATCTTCAGGATGACTGGGTGGACTATCTTCCTACGGCAGAGTTTGCTTATAACAATTCCGAAGGAGGCTCAGGATTGTTACAAGGCTGTTGACAAACATTGCAGGTCACCTCCTACATTTCATGTGGGGGACAAAGTTTGGTTTTCTACCAAAAATTTGAAGGTTCATGTTCCATCTGCTAAAGTTGGGCAAAAATTAGTAGGACTTTTCCAGATTTCTGCTCAAATCAATCTGGTCACGTTTCGCTTACAACTTTTGCACTGTATGAAGATTCACCCTGTTTTTCAAATATCACCAGTGGTGGTCCATCCATAGGGGCGTACGGGTGCCCCCCCATCCATGCACCTGGCCCCCTGATCTACATACAGGGCACCAGACCATGGATTCCAAATGGGAAGGGGCCGTGATGTAGGAGAGGACACAGGACCCACTGCCTGCAGCCTGCCACCTGCCACCTAGCAAGCAGACAGCGAGCAGGTGAGTGGGTGGGTGGATGGGAAAAAAAACACCAGGTGCCACTGCATATGCATATCAAAACTCAAACCATTGCGTGAAAATCTTTTTTCTGGAAGAATTCTTCCACCACCTGTTAAGGTACAGGGTGAAGAAAATTCTTGATTCCAGGATCTTTAGGAACAAATTATAATATCTGATTCAGTGGGAAGGATATGGGTCAGAAGAAAATTCTTGGGAGCCTAAGAAGAATGTTCATGCCCCTAGATTAACGCGAGAATTCCACTAGAGGTTTTCACACAAACCCTAGGATATCCTGAGAGTAGTGTCAGGGTCTGAATTTGAAGCCAGGACCGCTGCTGTGTCAGGCAATGTCTCTTCTTGCTGAGCTACCTAGAATATTCAACTGTTCCTGGGACAATTCCTTGAATTAGACTATTTATTAAAATTATTATCATCATTGACATTATTGTGCTCTCTCCAGCAAGTATCTCGCTCTTGTCCTTCCTGCTGCCGTCCATATTTTGCTACCACTCGTTATCGACCCTTGGATTGTTCCTCGACTGCGCTTCTGCCTGATCCCAACCTGCAACTACTCTTTATCGACCCTTGGCTTGTTCCTTGACTACACTTCTGTTTGACCCCTACCTACTACATTTGCTACTGGACCCCGGCTTGCTTGCCTGAGGACCGCGACCTGGTACTAACACCCAGCAAAATCCATCTCCATCAGGAGCTCTGGGGAACACTGGTTAGTACTTAGACTCCGCACCTTAGGTGAGCTTGCATCATTCACCAGGGTGACTGCCTCTTCCTATCCTGCTGGTCAGTGGTAGTATCGCTACTGCTATAACAACTGGTCTTCAAGCCTGACCCCTGATTGTGACACCTCCTTCCAACTTCCAAGTGACAATCTATACCAGTGTAACCAGACCAGATCTTGAATAAACAGCCCCTTCAGCCAGCTCTCTGTAGAACCAGTGTCACTCTCACTAAGTTCAGGCTCTCAGGACTCCCATCTGAGGCTGCATGGAAGCAAACTCTCTTGATTCAGGCCCTCAGGTTGCCCACTTGAGGCCACTTGGCAGCAAGTGCCAGGGGAGGCAGTGCTGGTGCAATCCTCACCTCACCTTCTAATTGGCCAGGGCTGTATGAATATTTATGTTCTCATTTGCATGGTTTCTGCCTATTATCCAGAACTTTCCTTAGTTTCTTGGATACAGGGAAACTCAAGACAGTATGAGTAGCACCAGAGCACACAGAGCAGGCTACACTAGCTGATCACTGCTCTCTGTTAAGCAGATAGCAATTAAATTTACCTATCTGTCCCTCTGTTAAGAAGAGAAACTAAACACTATTCTACCTGTTTCACCCTCTACTTAGGTAGGTGCTCGAGTTGGGATTTTTGTCAGTGCAGGTAAATTTAGGCAGGCCTTGCTGAAAGCTAGGCCTATTTGCTTTGATCTGTGGCTGGGAGTGGTTTAGAGTAGGCTAGTGACTCACAGCTAGTTTCATCTTTCGATTACCTTCCTTCTGCTTCTAGAAGGAAGGCAGGGAAGAGAGGTGGAGCTGGCTGGGGTGTTCTAAGGAGCCCTGACCAATCCCTAAACTGGATTGGCAGGGGGCAGGCCTCCTCAAATACCTAGGGTCAGCCCAGCTGGGGAGGAGTTGTTCGGGTGGAAGAACTGGAGATGGAGTGTTAGGCTGTTGGGGCCTTGGAGGGAGCCCCCCAGTCTGAGGGGGGTGATCTTGGGCCAGGGCTCGGAGCTGTGATGGGACCCCACACAACCCAAGGGGTGGCCTTAACAGGAGCAGGAGAGAACTGTGGGGAACACTGCCAGTGCAAGTCTCCAGGAGGGATCCATCAGGTGTCAGTGAGTGGCAGGCACAGTCGGGAGAGCTGGGAGAGGCATGCCGGAGAGGACTGGGAGTGTGTAGTCAGAGATGGATTTAGAGCCAGCGGGAAAGACTGTTATGTTACTGGCAAAGTCGGGCTGCTGCAGCTAGGATAGCTGTCAGGGTCTGCAAAGGGCTGACTGGGATCAGTAGTCCACCAAAGAGGTCAGCTAGCGCTAAAGACTTTTCCTATTTTTGTTGCTACACTAAAGGGGCCCACGGTCCCTGCCTGTAATAAGGAACTTTGCTAAGGCCTGGTTGAAACCAGAGTTAGGCCTAACCATGTGCTAGCTGAGCCTGAAGAATGTGCTAGAGGGAGAAGGAGAGAAAGTCTGCAGCAAGTGTTGTGCAGAAGGAGAATATCTGAATTGTCCCATATCATGCAAGAATCTTCTGGGCATCCCATGAATTCCTTATCTCCATCCAAGTTCTAACCTCTCAATAAAATACAAAAACAAAGCTGATGGACTTGTTCATTGTCTTGGAGTGACTGGAAGTTAATGCCAGGCTGGGCAGGGTGACATGTGGAACTACTATATTCTGCAGCCCTTATGGGGGTACCACTGCATACACCAATCCTAGCACCTATCTAGGAGGGTGCTACATAAGGAATACCCAATCATATGCAAGGAAAAAAAACATTTTTTTTTTGGCTTGCACGATGAAAGCCAGCAGAGCTTCCCCTCATATACTAAGCTCTTGAGAAAATTCCCTTGCAAAGTGCATAGTCGATTTGCTTTTAGTAAATAAAACCCATGGGCTCTGCAATGTGGAAATCAGCTCCTGGACATGAACCTGGGGCTTCTGCTGTGTCTGTCAATGACTCTTCTTGCTGAGCCATCCAGAATGCCGGGCAGTGCTTTGAATGATCCTGCCTTGAACCTTGTTTGTTTTGAACCTTGAACTCCTTGCTACTCCAATGAACTTCCTGATTTAAGCTGTGTCTCTACACTTCCTGTTTACCAGATTATTGTGCTCTCTCCAGCCAATATTTCACTCTTGTCTCTCCTGCTGCTGCTTCTTCTTAATCCCAACCTGCAACCATTCGTTACTGACCTTTGACTTGTTTTCTGACTATGCTTCTGCTTGATCCCTACCTGCTTATCTGCTACTGGACCCTGACTTGCTCACCTCCTGGTGGGGCAATCCTGAGGACCACAATCTGGTACTAACATGCAGCAAAATCATCCATCTCCACCATCATGAGCTCTGGTGAATACTGGTTGGTACTTAGACCCCACACTCCAGGTGAACCTGTGTCACCTGCCAGGGTGATCTGCTCATATACCTGTCCCGCTTGTCGGTGGGTGCTGCTCCATTGCTATAGCTACTGGCCTCTGAGCATCACTCCAGACTTTGACAGTGGATACAAGTGATGTTAATGACTCACTGGCAGCTTATATGTCTTTAGGAACTGACAGCAGGATCGCACTAGCTGGGTTCTAATATCCATTCGCCTCAACCACTACCAGGTTTATCACTCTACAGAAATAAGTTGGAGGGTGAGAATGGGAAAACTATTACAATAAATAACCACAACAGTACAAAAATAATACAATGCAATGCTCTACCTTACAACACTAACTTGAATATACAGTGAAACAGATAGTGGTATGGTAAACAAGAAGATGGATTAACGTGGCAGAATGAATACCTCATAAACATGCAAGACTGCCATAAAATGTTCCATATATTAATAAAGAGAAGAAATATGGCGCATCTCATGGCTCCCATCTGTCATTTTCACAGAATCAAACAAGTAGCACAATACTATGAGGACATTTTGGGAAAGTTCCAGAATTTAATTTTGAGTATGGCCTCCATTAATAAAGTTTAACTAAACATAACAAAGTACCATCATCCAAATTGATAAACTGAAAGAAGGGGAAGGGTGGGGGAGTCAGGCATTTGCAGAAGCTAAGCAAACAATTGTTTCCAACCCTAGTTTTTATAGTGGACTATATCGGTACTGATAGACAATGGCATGGTTCTTAGATGAAAAAAATATTGTTTATTACATATAAAAATAACATACAAAGTTAGTTTTAAAAGCATTTGCTTGCTTTTAAAATGAACTTTGTATGTTATTTCTATATGTAATAAACAATATTTTTTTTCTAAGAACCATGTCATTGTCTATCAGTACAGAGATAGTCCATTATAAAAACTAGGGTTGGGAACAATTGTTTGGTCAGCTTCAGCAACTGCCTGACTCCCCCACCCTTCCCCTTCTTTCAATTTTGGAAAAGTTAATTTACATATCAATAGTAGACAATGTGACATAGGAGGAAGATGAATTTAAAAGAAAGAAAAGAGGGCGCACCGACCTAGTGCATTACCACTGATAGCATTTATTAAAAAAGGTAAAACAGCAAATGGATACTCACAAACGAGCATGAATGACAGGCATGAACCATAGCTGCAGGTGAGCAATGACAAACGTCAGTAAGAAACTGGGACCGGACATCAGATGGATGAGGCAATGGCTGACGCGTTTCGGGGGAGAACCCCTTTCTTCAGAGCCTAAACGGGTAGTGACTGCTCACAAATGAGAGCTCCTCTATATATGTGTATGTGTGTAGCTATGCATCCCAATCACCACCAGCACCAGCCCACAAAGGCCACGCCCACCTCACAGGAAGCACAACCCCCTAAGGTGGTGGAGCCCTCCCTAGTGTCACTCTGTCGCCATAGTAACACCATGGTGATTTTCTGCCAAAATCCCAACACATCAATGGCTAAATTAAACCAATCAAAATCAATAATACGGTTAATAAAGGACCATATCCTAATGTACAGGAATAACCAACATAGGCAGACAAAAGGAGGTAGTCTAACAGGAGCACTATCTTGGCCATATCCTATGTGCAAGTATATAAGCTGTCAAAAGGAGGTGGCCAGGCAATAGTACTATCTGTACCATCTCTATAGATGCCGCATATTGGGGGATGTTGTGGGGATAGCACGTACCAGTTAGAACATCGGGGGACCTTATTTTTACAATTTTTCTATTATCTAATACTTTTTATTCAATTCTCTATTTCTAATTTTGATTTTTAGATTAGGTTAGGTTAGATTAGGTTCCCATATGTACATATCCTTTTGAGAAGGCGTGTATACATATACACATATGTGTATTCTCCGGATGGGGTTTGTATAAAGATTCATTATCCATAGTACAATTCAATACATTTATATTTATTATAATGATTGCATCCTTTTTTATTTGTACCACCCATTCTTCACTGGGGACTTTCTAATGACCAACTCTATGAGGCTGGCTCTCTGTCTGCTGTGTTTTGTGGTTTCTGTGTGTTCTTGTCTCCTTCCAGCATCAGCCTCCCTACTTTGGCCCTCCCCCCTTTCCCCCCCTCCCCTTTGGTTCCCTCCCTTATTTCAGTTTATTTATTATTTATTATTTTTTATCACATTTAGATTGGGTCCATCCCAGGGGGGTGATTACCACATAATACACATTGTCCTGCACGTGCCTGCCTATTGTGGATGCGTGCGCACCCACACACCACTGCTCTCAGCGAGCGCCAGGGCACAGCGGTCGGAGGTGGCGTGTGGAACGCATATCCACCCGCACTTCCGGGCTGCGTCTACTGCGCGGGCGGAGGTGATGTCCGGGCCAGCCGGAATTCGCTGGTGGAGCGCAAACGCACCCGCACTTCCTGGACATCGAGGCGGCGTGCGTTCCACCGGCGACAGATAGCAGCTGAAGGTCCCCCGATGTTCTAACTGGAACGTGCTATCCCCACAACATCCCCCAATATGCGTCATCTATAGAGATGGTACAGATAGTACTATTGCCTGGCCACCTCCGTTTGACAGCTTATATACTTGCACATAGGATATGGCCAAGATAGTGCTCCTGTTAGACTACCTCCTTTTGTCTGCCTATGTTGGTTATTCCTGTACATTAGGATATGGTCCTTTATTAACCGTATTATTGATTTTGATTGGTTTAATTTAGCCATTGATGTGTGGGGATTTTGGCAGAAAATCACCATGGTGTCACTATGGCGACAGAGTGACACTAGGGAGGGCTCCACCACCTTAGGGGGTTGTGCTTCCTGTGAGGTGGGCGTGGCCTTTGTGGGCTGGTGCTGGTGGTGATTGGGATGCATAGCTACACACATACACATATATAGAGGAGCTCTCATTTGTGAGCAGTCACTACCCGTTTAGGCTCTGAAGAAAGGGGTTCTCCCCCGAAACGCGTCAGCCATTGCCTCATCCATCTAATGTCTAGTCCCAGATTCTTACTGACGTTTGTCATTGCTCACCTGCAGCTATTGTTCATGCCTGTCATTCATGCTCGTTTGTGAGTATCCATTTGCTTTTAATAAAGGCTATCAGTGGTAATGCACTAGGTCGGTGCGCCCTCCTTTCTTTCTTCTCTTTTTATAGTCCATGAATACCCATTATTCTGAAGAGGGCTGCAAGACGGTAGACACCACTGAAGCATTTCGGCCACACCACAAATTGAGGTTCTAGATACCTGAGCGCAGGAGAGTTTTTTCGAAGATGAATTTAGAACATATCAGCCAATGGGTTACAGGAGTGAGATAACCACTGGGCCCATATTTGTGAAAGTTTGGCAGGGCAGCCCCTATATTCATAAATTAATTTCTTGTATGAAAGAGTAGTATTAATGTGTAACAACCAGGATTCTTTAGTAGGTAAAGTGACCTGGATCCAGGTATGTGCCACTTGTTTACAAGCTGTAAAAAGAGTCTCTTGTAGGAAAAAATAGAAATAAATGTATCCAGCTCTAGTTCTGATAGTAGGCCTCAGGGCTGGTTCACACTGCAGCGATGTGGGAACCCTGCAAATCCAGTGCGGGTTTCCGCATCGCATACAACTTGCAGGCAGTTCACACTACTCTATGCGAACTACTGGGAGTGTCAATAGAAAGCTAATGACACCCCCAAATCTGTTTGCATATCGCAGAGTGAACTGCAAATTCGGTCAGGAATCGGATCGCATGAGTGTGAGCACACATACGATCCAGTTCTGCTATGGAACAAAAAAAGGGTCCTGTGCGAGTTTGGTCCGAATGCGATGCAAATTCAGCCATACAACCTGTATGGCTGAGTTTGCATTGCACAGACATCGCATGTGATTTGCGGTGCGAATCACATCCAATGTCGGACAGCACAGCAGTGCAAACCGACCCTAAGAGGTAAAGTTTTGGGATCAGTGTAATCAAGAAGCCCATTCGATCATGGTAAAACTGAATTACTTGTCACCAATAGTCCTGAGCAATTGGCCATGTCCAGAGTAAGTGGAAGAAGTGCCAATGGGCGTCCGCAGCAGGGGGCAAGGGGGGTCAAGTCCCCCCCTGGAATCGGCAACGTGACAGTGCAGGCAGTTCCGGCTAAACTGTGCTCGATGGCAGATGAACATGCACATCAGTACACAGTCACAGATCACTACCCAAGTCAGACCTAAAGTGTCCTTGCTGAGCTGTAGCGGGGTGCCGAGTGCTGGAACGCTCCCTGCGCTCCTACACTCAGCTGAGAAGACATCAGTTACACTTCTCTGTCAGGAGGAGTGAACTCCCCCCACAGATCATTTCTAGTCCCCACCTCTGACATGATGTCATTCAGAGGCCGGGACAGGAAGAGAAATAGGCACCGCGAGGGAGCGTGCTGCGTGCATGTTGCTGGAATTAGGTAAGTGAGCAATGGCAGACAGAGGGGAATATATGTTGCTTAACAGTGTAATGTTGCAGTAATGCTTTTCCAATGCACTGGACTGGTTAATGTCTTGGGAGCTGTGGTGGGTTTTGTGATTGGGGGTTAATTAAGCCATTAGCCAGTAATATGCAGCATGAAGGGGTTAATGTACTGACACTGGCCACAAAAGCACAAGGCGTTTATGAACACTGCCATTGATCTCTAATGCATTAGTGGCCAGTAGCAGTTAATTAACCCCTTTGTGCTGCATTAGTGGCCAGTGTCAGTGTTAACCTATTCCTGCTACAATACAAAGGGGTAATTATTAACACTGCCACTGGCCGCTACCGCATTAGTGATCAATAGCAGTGTTCATTAACCCCTTGAGCTGAATTAGTGGCCAATGTCAGTGTTAATTAGCTCCTTCATGCTGCATGGTTTTAAATTAGCATATCACCACTGACCATCTATGCTGGGGCTAATATTGCAGCTACTGCACCAACGCTGGGGATTATTATTGCAGAAACTGACACCAATATTGGGGATTATTATTGCAGAAACTGACACCAATATTGGGGATTATTATTGCAGAAACTGACACCAATATTGGGGATTATTATTGCAGAAACTGACACCAATATTGGGGATTATTATTGCAGAAACTGACATCAATATTGGGGATTATTATTGCAGAAACAAAATGTGCCAAATGTGGCAGTGGAAGGGGGAGGGTTATCACGCTTTATGTGATAATGACTAAGCCCCTCCCCTTCATGACATTATTGAAAAGGGGTGGAGCATTGGTGACCTTAAAATGATGCCCCCCCCCCCTGAAAAAAGTTCTGCGGACGCCCATGGAAGTGCCCTGATTATTAACGCACATTGGACACAGAGGATTATATCAGTCATGATTTTAGAGTGTAACCACCTCAATACTGGGCACTTTCGCCCCCCTCCTTCCCAGACCAATTTTCAGCTTTCAGCGCTCTCACACTTTCAATGACAATTGCGCGGTCATGCTACGCTGTACCCAAATTAAATTTTTATGATTTTGTTCACACAAATAGAGCTTTCTTTTGGCGGTATTTATTCACGACTCCATTTTTTATTTTTTGCGATATAAGTGAAAAAAGAGTGTAAATTTGGAAAAAAAAACAATATTTTCTTTTTTCTATTTTAAAACAAATCCAATCAAATCAAATTTTGTCATAAATTTAAGCCAAAACGTATTCTGTTACATGTTTTTGGTAAAAAAAAATCCCGTTAAGTGTATAATAATTGGTTCGTGTGATCACGGACACATGTGCACAAATGATCATGTACAGATGTGCGCAGGTGACATATGTGTGCAGATAATCATTGGGACATGAGATTTTACTGGGACATATGTGGGGGACATGTGTTTTTAATATGTGGGGACATGTGTTTGGGGGACATGTGTTTTGGGGACATTGTGTGTTTACTTAGTGTTTGTTTTGTGTTTTTACATGTGTGGGGTCACTAAACTGGTGATCAGCGAGTAAAAAGCTGTAAAAAACAGCTCATACTCACTGATCACCAGCCGGCTGCAGCGATCCCCTCTCCTCACTGTGAGGAGAGCCGATTGCCTAGCAACCGGCTCTGTGTTTACATCACATGACGGCTGTGATTCGACACGGCCGTCATGTGATCAGGAGGGCCGATCGGAGATGCGCCGTGTCCGGGTGACACGAGCGCATCGGGATCCCGCTCCTTCTGAGGGACATTCCTGAACGTCCACTCAGAAGGAGAGATAGCCCACCCGGCCGTTTATGTACAGTGGTCGGGTGGGAAGTGGTTAACAGGTGTTAGGTATGATCTATGTAGAAAATATGTAGTTTTACAAGTCTATCAGATATTTTAAGGGAGGTAAATCTATATGCCTCCAGGGCCTCATTCCATTCCTCCTCCGCCAGGTCACCCAGATCATTTTCCCAGTCACATCTTGGTTGTTGGAACGACAAAGGCCAATATCCGGAGGGGTAGAAGCATTTTATAAATCGTAGAAATTAATTTGGTTGGTGTGGAACCAGAAATAATATCTATCATAAGAATGGTAGAGGAATAGCCACACCATAATGGAAATTGTGATCTGATTGCATAGCACAACTGGAGATAATGAAACAAAGTTGGGAAGGGCAAATTGTCCTTTAATTATTGAAAGGATGTAAGGCTCCCCCTTTGGTTATTTTAAATGTATATTATATTATGAAGAATGGAGCAGAAATCTAAAAATATAAGAAGCCAGAGGGTCATTTAGCCCACAACAGCCCATCCATAATAGAATAACCTGTTTGGATGGACTTAAATTTACAACACCCTGTGGACAACCATGCCATAAACCTTATACCAACTGCTGCAATTCTGGGATACATTTCATTTGCACATTTCACTGAATCTCCTCCAGCAATAAGATATTGATTAAGTAAAGTATGATTTATGATACAGGGATTTATTGCTTGTAACTTTTCCAGACAAAAGACAAATGCTTCATAATCATTTTCTTTCATTTTAGGTATGCTTTGCCAGATGAATGAGACATACTGCACTTGTCAAATCCTTGTTATCATGCGTACGTAGTAAATATATTGCAGTATTTGTGTTTTTTTTCCTGAAAAACAGAGAAGGCATGGATCACAGATCAATCTTTTTCATGGTTTTGTTTGAAGCCTATGGGAGCCACAAAGTAAAACATTAAAAAATATGGAGGCAACATGATATGCACTGCAGAATCATTGCTGAGGATGGGGGTTTAGAAAGCAGCATACACTTCAGGACATTATTGGGTTTACACTGCATCAGTGTCTTACTGATGCTTCAGAAAATATGGTCGGTGATGTATGATTAACACTATCTTACGACTTTAGTCCATCACAAATAGATGAGAACATTATTGGCCTGTGCAGAGCATTCTGGAGAATTGCAGTAACTTAAAAAATAAATACAAATAAAATGTGATAAAGAGAAAAAGCAAAGTAATTGTGACAAAATTCATAGTAGTTATTTATCTGGTAATTATGGTTGGAATGATTCCAGGAGTAAGAAAGGAGTATATAGGAACCATTACAAAAAAAATAAAATTGTTTAAGTTGATGTTAGTAATATTTATTTAATTAGACTTGGATAACTGTATTTTACGCTAGACTTCCTGACACTAGAAGTTTGAGGTGGCAGTGCCTTAGATCTCACACTGAAGATATACAGCTATTAGGAATTGCAGAAAAATGTTAATTTTTTTTAGGGGTACTGCTTAGGCACAGTTCAAGTGATATTATAGGTTAATAAAAAAATACAAATAAATAATAAACATGTTATACTTACCTGCTCTTTGTAATGGTTTTGTACAGAGCAGCCCCAATCCTCTTCTTATCAGGTCCAGAGTTGCCACTTCTGGCTCCTCCTCCTTGACCAGTGCTCCCAATAGCAAGCAGCTCCCGAGCCCCTCTGTATGTATCCATAAGACACATAGAGCCTTGGCTCGGCCCTACCCCTTGCTCTTTCTTTATTGACTCTCTGGCTGTGATTGACAGCTGGGGGAGCCCATGGCTCATGCTACTGTCTCAGCCAATAAATTAGAGAGAGACCAGGACAGCCGAGGCTCTCATGCACATTGCAGGATCAAGAGGGGGTACAGGGGATGAGTATTAGGGGGCTGTGGAGTGAGCATCACACAGAAGGCCTTTCACCTTCATTCATAGAATGCATTAAGGTAGAAAACGTTCAGCCTTTACAACCACTTTAACATTTCTAAATGTTCCCTAGAACATAGCACATATTTTCAGTTTGGGTCAACTTTAAGCGGCTTTTCTAAACAATAGTATACTGCATTTGCTGAAGAGCACGGAAAGGGCACTTTTTATGTTACTCACGTCTCTTCATAGATTGCAATGCATTGCTGCAATTGTTTTGCAATGTAACATTGCAGGCAGCAATAGTGAAAAATAAAACATATGCTCTATAAATGACAAATGTGAAAAGCTATGTAAAACAGGCACTAGTGAGTGGATCTCTCATCTATGGCCATAACCATACTACTTAAAATGGACCTGCCATTACAGAAATATAGGGGCTGTCATTGCTGACTAAGGATGAGTGAATTTGTTTGGGTTTGGGTCGTGGGGGTTCAGAAAATTCAGCTTAAGCTAAAAGTCTGAAAAACCTGACCTTAGCAGCTTGCCTTAAAGTGGAACTTCCCTCTCTCAATCAACATTGACTATTTGTAAACCTTATACTGTTAGCATTAGTAAATAGATAGTATAGTATATTACATTTACTTGTTTTTTTTTACATTTCTTCAGTTGCTTCCTGGTTTCTGGCCTAGGCAAATGATGTCATACATCCCATACATCTTCAGGAGGGGAGGAGGGGCTTTCTCAGCTAAGCACACCCCCTTGCCTGCATGCCTGAGCTAAGAGCAGAAGGATTCCAGGAAGTAAATGCTACAGGTATCGTCTGCCTGAACTCAAGATGGCCACGGCCAGAAATGCTAGGAGGGTGTTTTTCAACGTGATTGCTCAACAAAGTAAAGCATGGAGACATGGATGGATGGGGGAATATTAAAAATCAAATAGTGTTTTTGGTTTGTGGTGCTTGGGTGGAATGTAGTTCACCATGTGGTGTTACAGAACAGTATTTTTTTTACAGATAGTCTCAGGGACAGCGCACACTGACAGCGCATATTTGTCTGTGTAAGCAATTTAATCAGGAAAAAAACATTTGTGTTTCCCCTATTATTTTAACCAAACCATTATCCAGGTATGTAGCCTGGGTGGCCAGAAAAGGGAGGACAGCGAGCATGCACCTCCACCACTTTCTTGTACCAAACCAGGACACACATATTTCAATGCTGAGGGACAAAGACATCTTGTGCCCAAAAAGACGGTGGGGGGACCTATGTTGGGATCTGAAACATCCCTTCATATTAAGGGGATGATCAGATATCCATCTCTTCCTAGGGGAGGGGTACAGGGGTACATTAGAATCCCTTCCCTATTACCAAAAATAATATTTAAAAGTTAAAAAGCATGTTAAATTAAAGAGTAATTTAATTACCATAAAACACAAACATATACAGTACTTACCTGGTATAAAATAAATGTTAGTAATGTCTACAGAACTAAATCCATGTCAATCACAGCATCCAAATCACAATGTGATCCTACTCAATCATAGGAATGTAAATCCAGCAATAACGTTGCCCACCGATGTGTACAAACTGCACTCTTATAACTAAATAACACATCCCTGGCTACCGTAATATAGACTGACAGCTGGTAATCCTAAGGTGACTGTACAAAGAGCTAGGAATCAGAATTAAACTGCAGTTTCATGACTGACACTTATAATTCCCCATGCAGTTTGGCAGCTTTCCCTATCTTTTCCCTACAGCAGCTTTCAATACATATTTCTGTTTTATGCCTCCCCTTTTATAGTGAGGGGGCTGGAACATAACAAACCCCAATTATTAGCCCTTCAAAGCTAGCTGACCTAAGTTAAAAGCACTTACATTACACTATGGGTACAAGGAATTTGGCCTGGCAAATTCCTGCATTAGTTTGTCAGGGCCATGAACCTCAAACATGGAGGATTCACCCAAAACCAATGGTAGCAACTAATCTGAACCTCATCCTCATCCCTATTGCTGACATCTATCTGGATATGTAAGTTGCCTAACTATTACACTAAATCACTGGTTTAATGCTTGAGTCAATGGCCTGGAACAAGCATGGAAGCCAGGAAAGTCAGAGAAACATCTCAAGCCATTATTTGCTCACTTTTTTGTGGTCACACCCAGGCAACTGTCATTTTTAGCAATGGCAGCATCCATATTTCTCTTAAGACAGGTTTATTTATAGAATTTTCAGATTTTTTTTTTTTAATATTAATTCTCCACCAACACTTTATGTGACCACATGCTGAATATGATGTAAGGGATCGGAAAAGCAGAGGACCTAAACATGACAGGCTTTCCTGAATTACATTATGAGATTTAAGTGGACCTATCACTGGTAGTGGACATATTATGAGGAGTAAAGGGAGGTAGCCACTGTGGTTATTTTTGCAGCAATTAAGATTTTTATTGTATTTTGATGTGTGTGATTTTAAGAGCAGTAAACCCAAATCTATCCATAGCTATGTATGTACAGTAGGGATGTTGAAAATGATTGGCGCATCGATGCATCACGATGCAGCCTTTGGCGATTCTGCATCGATGCAGAATGTAGTTTAATTGCGCTGATGGACTGGCTGTGCCTGGCGCCGTTCCCTCCTCACTGGATGGTGTAGCCTCAGGAGGCAGGCGCTGCAGCATGTCAGCATGCTGCCCCCACCAAAGCCCTCTGCTCGGGATCTGTAGCTCTGTCACCTCCCCGATTGACAGGCCTCACTCTGCACTGACAAACACAGATCACTGCAGCTCTCATCACATCCGTGGGATGAGGCACGGAGTCTGCTTCAAGAAATGAGCTGCGAGGGGAGGAGGGGGGGTGGTACAAGTGCTCAGAAGGTGAGAGACCAACCTGTCATGCTTAATGTATGTGAGGGGTGAGTGCATAGAAGTGGCATATCCCCCACCTCTGCTACACCTATCCAGTCTTTGTGTGTGTGTGTGCTGTGTACCTATCACATTGGGGGCTGCACTCCTCTTTTTCTGTCTAGTTTCTTCCTAAGATTTCCCTATAATCTGGAAACATCCACTGATTTGCAAGCAGTATACTTCTTTCTGATTGGAGTGCCTTCCTTTTTTTTTGCAGCGATGTTGACCTGCATTCTACCCAAGTTACTGCCAAAAGACTGATCAATGATTTTTTAAAGTGATACTAAAGGGTATCTTTTTTATTTTAAAGAAAAAATAATAATATCCTAACCTGCTGACCATCTCCTGTATCATGTCTGCAGTCTCTGATCCTCTCTTGTAGCATGTCTGTAGTCTCTGACCATCTCCTGTAATATGTCTGCAGTCTCTGACCATCTCTTGTACTATGTCTGCAATCTCTGACCATCTCCTGTAGTATGTCTGCAGTCTGACCATCTCCTGTACTATGTCTGCAGTCTCTGACCCTCGCTTGTAACATGTCTTCAGTCACTGACGTCTCCTGTAGTGGGTCTGCAGTCCCTGACCATCTCTTGTATCATGTCTGCAGTCTCTGACCATCTCTTGTATCATGTCTGCAGTCTCTGACCATCTCCTGTAGTATGTTTACAGTCTCTGACCATCTCTTGTATCATGTTTGCAGTCTCTGACGTCTTCTGTAGTAGGTCTGCAGTCTCTGACCAACTCTTGTATCATGTCTGCAGTCTCTGACCATCTCTTGTATCATGTCTGCAGTCTCTGACCATCTCCTGTATTATGTCTGCAGTCTGTGACCCTCTCCTGTAGTATTTTGGGGGGGGAGCCTGGAGCTCCTCTAAGTTGTTGTCTGCTGTGTTTAGACTTTGATATATGCAGGGAGTGTTGTCTTTTTTTTTTTTAAGAACAGATAAAATTAAAAAATGTAGTTCTCCTGACTGTGCATGTGCAGTAATTGTGATACATCGTGACGCATCGCAGAATCAAATCGAATAGTTGACACGATAATCATAATGGAACCGAATCGTGAGGCCAGTGAAGATGCGCACCTCTAATGTACAGGATCTCACAAAAGTGAGTACACCCCTAACATTTTTGTTAATATTTTTATATCTTTTCATGTGACAATACTGAAGAAATGACACGTTGCTACAATATAAAGTAGTGAGTGTACAGCTTGTATAACAGTGTAAATTTGCTGTGCCCTCAAAATAACTCAACACACAGTCATTAAAGTCTAAACCGCTGGCAAGTGAAAATATCCAATGTAACGAGCCCCTTTGCTCGCTCGGTTCCACTCTCCCGACACTCCTCTGCTGCTATAGAATCAGACTGCAGATCGCAACATCTGATTGTTCAGTCATCCAATGCTTCGGGATTAGAACTACAGCTATGTGCCGTTCTAACCCAGTTGTCATAGCTCAGAACAAACACCAGGCAGGCTGTATGTAAGTTCAACCAGGAATCTCTTTTATTCAAAAATACAGGCTCTTTTATACACTAATAGGGCGTACACACGGTCGGACTTTGTTCGGACATTCCGACAACAAAATCCTAGGATTTTTTCCGACGGATGTTGGCTCAAACTTGTTTTGCCTATACACGGTCCCACAAAGTTGTCGGAATTTCCGATCGACAACCACGCAGTCACGTACACCACGTACAACGAGACTAGAAAAGGCCGGTTCAGAACCAAGCGCGGCACCCTTTGGGCTCCTTTTGCTAATCTCGTGTTAGTAAAAGTTTGGTGAGAGATGATTCGCGCTTTTTCAGACTCGTGGCTTTCAGATCGTTTTTTGCCGTTCAGTTTGTGCTTGTGGGTTTGTATCTGCTCTTCAGTGCGTGCAGCAAGTTCCGCGTGACTTTAGGTAGTCATTGTATTCTTGTTCGTTCGTTACTGGTTTTTAGGTCGCTCTTCACAGGCCTTGCTGTTCTTCAGTGCGTTCTGTTACTTCGTTCTGAGTAGGGATGAGCTTCGAGTTCGAGTCGAACTCATGTTCGACTCGAACATTGGCTGTTCGCAAGTTCGCCGAACAGCGAACAATTTGGGGTGTTCGCGGCAAATTCGAATGCCGCAGAACACCCTTTAAAAGTCTATGGGAGAAATCAAAAGTGCTAATTTTAAAGGCTTATATGCAAGTTATTGTCATAAAAAGTGTTTGGGGACCCGGGTCCTGCCCCAGGGGACATGGATCAATGCAAAAAAAAGTTTTAAAAACGGCCGTTTTTTCAGGAGCAGTGATTTTAATAATGCTTAAAGTCAAACAATAAAAGTGTAATATCCCTTTAAATTTCGTAGCTGGGGGGTGTCTATAGTATGCCTGTAAAGGGGCGCATGTTTCCCGTGTTTAGAACAGTCTGACAGCAAAATGACATTTCGAAGGAAAAATTCCATTTAAAACTACCCGCGGCTATTGCATTGCCGACAATACACATAGAAGTTCATTGATAAAAACGGCATGGGAATTCAACACAGGGAAACCCCCGAACCAAAATTAAAAAATGACGTGGGAGTCCCCCTAAATTCCATACCAGACCCTTCAGGTCTGGTATGGATTTTAAGGGGAACCCCGCGCCAAAAAAAAAAAAAACGGCGTGGGGTCCCCCCAAAAATCCATACCAGACCCTTATCTGAGCACGCAACCTGGCAGGCCACAGGAAAAGAGGGGGGGACGAGAGTGCGGCCCCCCCCTCCTGAACCGTACCAGGCCACATGCCCTCAACATTGGGAGGGTGCTTTGGGGTAGCCCCCCAAAACACCTTGTCCCCATGTTGATGAGGACAAGGCTTATATGCAAGTTATTGTCATAAAAAGTGTTTGGGGACCCGGGTCCTGCCCCAGGGGACATGGATCAATGCAAAAAAAAGTTTTAAAAACGGCCGTTTTTTTCAGGAGCAGTGATTTTAATAATGCTTAAAGTCAAACAATAAAAGTGTAATATCCCTTTAAATTTCGTACCTGGGGGGTCTGGCCCATGCTCAGATAAGGGTCTGGTATGGATTTTTGGGAGGACCCCACGCTGTTTTTTTTATTTTGGTGCGGGGTTCCCCTTAAAATCCATACCAGACCTGAAGGGTCTGGTATAGATTTTGAGGGGGACCCCACGCCATTTTTTTAAAAAATTTTGGCCGGGGTTCCCCTTAATATCCATACCAGACCTGAAGGGCCTGGTATGGAATTTAGGGGGACTCCCACGTCATTTTTTTTCTTTAATTTTGGTTCGGGGTTTCCCTGTGTTGAATTCCCATGCCGTTTTTATCAATGAACTTCTATGTGTATTGTCGGCAATGCAATAGCCGCGGGTAGTTTTAAATGGAATTTTTCCTTCAAAATGTCATTTTGCTGTCAGACTGTTCTAAACACGGGAAACATGTGCCCCTTTACAGGCATACTATAGACACCCCCAGGTACAAAATTTAAAGGGATATTACACTTTTATTGTTTGACTTTAATCATTATTAAATCACTGCTCCTGAAAAAAACGGCCGTTTTTAAAACTTTTTTTTGCATTGATCCATGTCCCCTGGGGCAGGACCCGGGTCCCCAAACACTTTTTATGACAATAACTTGCATATAAGCCTTTAAAATTAGCACTTTTGATTATTCATGTTCGTGTCCCATAGACTTTAACGGTGTTCGCGTGTTCGAGCGAACTTTTTTCCTGTTCGCATGTTCTGGTGCGAACCGAACAGGGGGGTGTTCGGCTCATCCCTAGTTCTGAGCAGCCGACCGTTTTCTAGCCATGTTTCATATGCGTACTCCTCGTAGAGTTCGTGCTGTGCGGGGGCTTGGTGTTGGGGTCCTGACCTTGACACAAGTCCAGTCCATGAACAGGGTGGGGAGGAGTTCATGGACCAAGAATTGGTTGCTTCAGCGTGACCAGTTCTGTCATATGCCTTTGCTCTGTGAGATCCGTGAGAATAATCCTGGTGATTTCAGGAACTTTATCAGGATGATGGACCCTGTGTTTCAGCGTTTGTTGGCTTCGCTGACCCCCTATATCAGCAGGCAGGATACCTGCATGAGGCAAGCCATCACTCCGGAGCAGAGGTTGGTCGCTACCTTGCGGTATTTGGCCACAGGGAGAAGTCTGCAGGACCTCAAGTTCTCGACAGGCATCTCCCCCCAGGCTCTTCTTTGTGGACATTTACTGCTTGTGTTTGTTTTAGCTGACCCTGACAGAAATGTGTGGAGTCCAGAAAATGTCGTGATTGTGTAACCTTATTATACAAAGCACTGTTGGCTGTTATTTACTAAATGCAAAGACACTTTTCACTATAAGTGCACTTGCAACTGCACTGAAACTGCACTTGTAGTGCAAAGTGGATTTGCCCTGATTTTACCCCCATTTTCTCATAAAACAACAATTACATCACCCCAAAAGTGTTGTAGCGTTGAGACAATAATCCACACATTCTTGATGAACAATCCTTTTAATACCTGCACAATCACATGTGCAATTACTAAAGGTTTTTCTGACAAACCAACATGTTTGTTGTATAACAATTTTTGTGGTGTCATTATCCAAAATCAAAATGTGCATTTTAGAGAAAACAGGCCTGTGTAAAACCCACAAGAAAGACACAAATCTTGATCTTACAAAGTTCACATTTGGTAGAACTGGAAGGCAATATCAGACATGAGTATTTAGGAACTGTGTTTGATATTGCGTTCAGATGGGGGGAAATCACCCCAGGAAAAGCCAAATTTGGAAGATGCACACAAATTTCACAATGTCAACATGTGCTATCTGCCATCATGGGGGATGAAGGGACGTGTTTTGGGGGAGAAAGCCCTTCCTCACCACTACTTTATTATTGAGGAATGGGTTGCACCCCCAAAACGCGTCCATTGATCTCCCGTGATGGCAGATAGCACATGTTGACACACTGTGTGCATCCTCCAAATTTGGCTTTGGGAAAAATCACAAAAACATTTCGCACATTGTAGCAGACAAAAGAAGAAAGTGATTTGGAGGGGTTTTAAACTCGCCCCAAAACATCCATGATGTTTTTATATTTTGGAATAACATCATTGATGTTTTGCTTGATGATTTCCAATTGTAAATTACACCCCATGATCTCCCCGATCAGGATTTGGGCACTTTCGGATGTGAAAGGATCTTCATCCACAACCTCACGATCACCTAAAAAGAGAGGAACCCCAAAATAAATTAGGTTTAAAAAAAATGCCGCCATCCATCTCTTATCTGAGCCTGTGGTTGCAGACACTCACCTGTTGTGGTGACTAGTTCCACCATGTCTTCTTCCTCCTGCTCATCTTGTGTTGGTGGGATTTCCCCTTCTTCCAGAGGGGGGGGGGCTCTGGTCTCCTCGGATGAGGGGTGTCCTCCGAGTCTTTTCTCCCCTATGTAAAACAAAAATGGTATAATTAGCACACAGATATTTAATGTCAGAACTATAAAGATGAAACATTGCTTGGAAGTGGGGTACAATTATCTATTTTAGCCGAGTTCCAAGATGTAGCTTTTTTAGTGTCCTTTGTCAAGCTGCAATACTTCACCTGTTTAGTACAAGCTTCACAGATGGAGACCCCCCTATAGTATACACTGGAGCACCTGTGTGGCCCCCCTAATAAAAATGGTGTACTTGTGTCCCACACTAGTGCTCCAGTGTCCAGATGTGAAAACAGCTGCTCAGTGTCCTCTCCTTACACACAATCTAGTTTGCATTTCATTCTAGTAACAAAGCCATCTACACAACCCAATTCTTTGAAGCCAAGTATAGGGCGTCAAAATGGTGGCCAAATGCATATGGCCTAAACAATGGTATTTTATAGTCCGAAATAAAAATGTTTGATCCGAACGAATAATGTGCCCATGAACATGAAAGTTGCCATTTTAAACTGTACAACAGTTCCTAAAAGCACATGGAGCAGCACGAACGTAATAAACACAAAAAGAATAGGAACACAGCACAACTACTTACTTTTTTGCAGCACTCTCCGGATCTTTCTGTACTGCTCATGTTCTCGTAATTTCAGGTCCGACCACCGCTTTCTGAGCTGATCTTTCGATCGTCGTACCCCGAATTTCCGGTGCAGACTCCTGACTACTTTCGCCATGATCTTGGCCTTTCGGATATTGGGGTTGGGGTAAGGCCCATACTTTCCATCATAGTCGGCCTTCTTCAGGATGTCCACCATCTCCAACATCTCCCCAAAGGACATATTTGAGTCCTTTAATCTCCTTCTGGATCGGGACGTTTCAGGCTCCGGCCTTTCCTCCTCCTCCTCCTCCTCATTGCTACAATTAGCACGATCCTGCTGTCTATCCGCCATGTGCTCTTCCCCCACTGCGCCGAACGAAAAGGGGCGGGGAATAGACTAGAAAGAACGTCAGGGGCGGGCGGAGTTATACGCATGCGCAGTGTGTATAAATCGTAACACGCTCGTGTCTTACGTACGATCTGTGAGCGGAGGAAGGAGCATCGGAGACGCCGATCGTGATAACGAAGGTAGGATCTAAACTTGGGCCTATACTGCTTCGAAATGGAGGCCTATATTGTAACAAGATTAGGGGAGTTTGGCCTGACATTAGGGTTTGTCTTGTGTTGTGTCTTGCAGAGAAAATGGATGGGTTCAACGACCACAATTTCCTGCCCCTGTTCATAGACAAGTACAGGGAGCTGCCCTGTCTGTGGCAAGTGAGACACCCCCACTATAATCACAAACAGAAGAGGCAGGCAGCGCTGGAGAAACTGCTGGAGTTGGTGAAGCCGGTGGTCCCCACAGCAACCATCCCTTATTTAAAAGCCAAAATTGGTGGCCTGAGGAGCACGTATCTTAGGGAGCGCAAGAAGGTCACGGATTCCCAGAGATCCGGAGCTGCAGCAGATGACGTTTATGTCCCCAGGCTGTGGTACTATGAGAGACTGCGATTTCTGTCAGACCACACTGAAGTCAGGGAATCCCTCTCCACTCTTCCTTCCACGCTTCCTTCCATAACAGCTGAGGCTTCCGATGTCCAACCTGTAGGGATGAGCCGAACACCCCCCTGTTCGGTTCGCACCAGAACATGCGAACAGGAAAAAAGTTCGTTCGAACATGCGAACACCGTTAAAGTCTATGGGACACGAACATGAATAATCAAAAGTGCTAATTTTAAAGGCTTATATGCAAGTTATTGTCATAAAAAGTGTTTGGGGACCCGGGTCCTGCCCCAGGGGACATGGATCAATGCAAAAAAAAGTTTTAAAAACGGCCGTTTTTTCAGGAGCAGTGATTTTAATAATGCTTAAAGTCAAACAATAAAAATGTAATATCCCTTTAAATTTCGTACCTGGGGGGTGTCTATAGTATGCCTGTAAAGGGGCGCATGTTTCCTTTGTTTAGAACAGTCTGACAGCAAAATGACATTTTGAAGGAAAAAACTCATTTAAAACTACCCGCGGCTATTGCATTGCCGACAATACACTTAGAAGTTCATTGATAAAAACGGCATGGGAATTCCCCAAAGGGGAACCCCGAACCAAAATTAAAAAAAAAAAATGACGTGGGAGTCCTCCTAAATTCCATACCAGGCCCTTCAGGTCTGGTATGGATATTAAGGGGAATCCCGGCCAAAATTAAAAAAAAAAAATGACGTGGGGTTCCCCCTAAATTCCATACCAGACCTGAAGGGTCTGGTATGGATTTTAAGGGGAACCCCGCGCCAAAAAAAAAAAAAAAAACGGCGTGGGGTCCCCCCAAAAATCCATACCAGACCCTTATCCGAGCACGCAACCTGGCAGGCCGCAGGAAAAGAGGGGGGGACGAGAGTGCGGCCCCCCCTCCCTCCTGAACCGTACCAGGCCACATGCCCTCAACATTGGGAGGGTGCTTTGGGGTAGCCCCCCAAAACACCTTGTCCCCATGTTGATGAGGACAAGGGCCTCATCCCCACAACCCTGGCCGGTGGTTGTGGGGGTCTGCGGGCGGGGGGCTTATCGGAATCTGGAAGCCCCCTTTAACAAGGTGACCCCCAGATCCTGGCCCCCCCCCTGTGTGAAATGGTAAGGGGGTACATAAGTACCCCTACCATTTCACGAAAAAAGTGTCAAAAATGTTAAAAATGACAAGAGACAGTTTTTGACAATTCCTTTATTTAAATGCTTCTTCTTTCTTCTATCTTCCTTCATCTTCTGGTTCTGGGGGGGAGGCTCCCGCTCTTCTCTTCTTCTTTTCTTCTCTTCTTCATTTTCTTCTCCGGGCCGCTCCGCAATCCATGCTGGCATGGAGGGAGGCTCCCGCTGTGTGACGGCGCTCCTCGTCTGACAGTTCTTAAATAACGGGGGGGGGGGCGGGGCCACCCGGTGACCCCGCCCCCCCCCGTTATTTAAGAACTGTCAGACGAGGAGCGCCGTCACACAGCGGGAGCCTCCCTCCATGCCAGCATGGATTGCGGAGCGGCCCGGAGAAGAAAATGAAGAAGAGAAGAAAAGAAGAAGAGAAGAGCGGGAGCCTCCCCCCCATGCCATGGGTGCGGAGCGGCCCGAGGAGAAGAAGATAGAAGACGCCGCGGAGGAGATGCTGGACGAGAACGCCGGAGGAAGAACCAGAAGAGCCAGAAGAACCAGAAGATGAAGGAAGATAGAAGAAAGAAGAAGCATTTAAATAAAGGAATTGTCAAAAACTGTCTCTTGTCATTTTTAACATTTTTGACACTTTTTTCGTGAAATGGTAGGGGTACTTATGTACCCCCTTACCATTTCACACAGGGGGGGGGCGGGATCTGGGGGTCACCTTGTTAAAGGGGGCTTCCAGATTCCGATAAGCCCCCCGCCCGCAGACCCCCACAACCACCGGCCAGGGTTGTGGGGATGAGGCCCTTGTCCTCATCAACATGGGGACAAGGTGTTTTGGGGGGCTACCCCAAAGCACCCTCCCAATGTTGAGGGCATGTGGCCTGGTACAGTTCAGGAGGGAGGGGGGGCCGCACTCTCGTCCCCCCCTCTTTTCCTGCGGCCTGCCAGGTTGCGTGCTCGGATAAGGGTCTGGTATGGATTTTTGGGGGGACCCCACGCCGTTTTTTTTTTTTTTTTGGCGCGGGGTTCCCCTTAAAATCCATACCAGACCTGAAGGGTCTGGTATGGAATTTAGGGGGAACCCCACGTCATTTTTTTTTTTAAATTTTGGCCGGGATTCCCCTTAATATCCATACCAAACCTGAAGGGCCTGGTATGGAATTTAGGGGGACTCCCACGTCATTTTTTTTTTTAAATTTTGGTTCGGGGTTCCCCTTTGGGGAATTCCCATGCCGTTTTTATCAATGAACTTCTATGTGTATTGTCGGCAATGCAATAGCCGCGGGTAGTTTTAAATGAGTTTTTTCCTTCAAAATGTCATTTTGCTGTCAGACTGTTCTAAACACAGGAAACATGCGCCCCTTTACAGGCACACTATAGACACCCCCCAGGTACGAAATTTAAAGGGATATTACACTTTTATTGATTGACTTTAAGCATTATTAAAATCACTGCTCCTGAAAAAACGTCCGTTTTTAAAACTTTTTTTTGCATTGATCCATGTCCCCTGGGGCAGGACCCAGGTCCCCAAACACTTTTTATGACAATAACTTGCATATTAGCCTTTAAAATTAGCACTTTTGATTTCTCCCATAGACTTTTAAAGGGTGTTCCGCGGCATTCGAATTTGCCGCGAACACCCCAAATTGTTCGCTGTTCGGTGAACTTGCGAACAGCCAATGTTCGAGTCGAACATGAGTTCGACTCGAACTCGAAGCTCATCCCTACCAACCTGGGCCTTCCAGCCAGGAAGAAGTGGAGAAGCCCAGCTGGAGTCAGGTATAGCTTTCTTCGACAGATTTCTGGGCAATAAATAAATGATGTTTACTAGATGTTATTATTGATCATTAATTGCTGATTAAAAAAAGTGTTTTACATATCAATAGACAGTAGTGGGCACCAAAAATTGGGACAAAAATGCAAAATGCTGGGCTCAGAATGATAGTCTGTTATATTTGTTAACATTCAATTTGCAGCAGTCAGGAGGTGAAAATTGTGTGTGATTGATGTAAAAAATACTAAAACTATGTCCCTTTTTCATACACAGGAAGACCTCAGCCAGGAGGAGGCTGTGGAATGTGGCAGCCAGGAGGAGGCGGGGATTAGTGGCAGCCAGGAGGAGGCGGGGCTAAGTGTCAGCCAAGAGAAGCCTGGGACAAGTCGCAGCCTGACTGAGTCTCAGGTTCCTCCCCTCTGCCTGCCATACAAAAGGGCCAGGAAGGCCACTCCCAGTCCTGTGCAGGATTCAGCATACAGGCTGATCCAGGAGGTTTCTGCGTCCCTTAGAGCCTTCCCCAGTCCTGCAGAGGCCTTTGCCTGCATGGCTGCCACCAAATTTCAGGGCATGCAGGAGGGCCAACGCAAGCTCTCTGAGGACCTGATTTATAAAGTCCTACGTAAGGGGGAGAGTGGGGAACTGACACCCAAGATGGATGTCATTGAGATCGACGATCCTCCTCCTCCTCCTGCTGCCACAACTCCACCACCACAGCCAAAGCCTGTAAGGAAGCGTGGAAGGAAGACCAAAGAGTGATTGCCCTGGGTTCAGTCTGGTCTGACAAAAGCTGCAGTCTCTCGTATGACCACAGCCTGGGGACACAGATGTCATCTGCTGCTTTCCGGATCTCTGGGACTTCTGGACCACACTGCCCTCCCTTAGATATGGACTCCTCAGGCCACCAATTTTGCTTTTAAATAATTGATGTGTGCCCTGGGGTCCAAGGCTTCACCCACTTCTGCAGTTTCTCCAGCGTTGCCTCCCTCTTTGTTTTTTTATAGTTGTGACCCCTTAATAAAATTTTTTTAGGTAAATTCTACTCTCCTGTGTGTGTTTTCATCCAAAAAGGACAGTTTGTTGGTGACGATTCAGGTACATTTCTAACATAAAATGTGAAATTAACAAGGGACAACAACACGAAACAATCTCCTACAGATTAAATAGAACAACATATCAATGGTGTTGTGGGAACTTGTCACAAAAAACACACAAACATTTTCAGGAGTACAAATCAAAATCACCAAAAAAAAAAAAAAAAAAAAAGAGAAACACAAAAAAAGATTCTACATTAAAGGCAAAAAAAAAAAATTAAAATATACAAAAATATGTTGTCAGATGTGAGAAATCAAAATATATTGAGGGAATCCTGATAAATAGTAACGAAAGAAGTTTGTGAGAAGTGTGTGTGAATATGAGCAGCAAAACTACTTAATTCTTGTCACATTATAAAGAAGAAGAGAGTGCGCTGTATTAAACCATTTGAACATTGCAGCGTGACGAAAGTGCTGTATCCATTGCGAACACTAAGTTTACCAGAACGAGCTGTCCCGTCTCGGAATTTCTTCTGAGCATGCGTGGCACTTTGTGCGTCGGAACAGGCCACACACGGTCGGAATTGACGCGATCGGATTTTGTTGTCGGAAAATTTTATCTCCTGCTGTCCAACTTTGTGTGTCGGAAAATCCGATGGAAAATGTCCGATGGCGCCCACACACGGTCGGAATTTCCGACAACACGCTCCGATCGGACATTGTCCATCGGGAAAATCCGACCGTGTGTACGGGGCATAACAGTGGAGGTGCATACCTCCGGCTCATATTACTCTAACAATACACCTGTAACCTAATTAACCTAATTAACATGGGCTAATTAACTAATCCCTTTAGACAGCCTAGATGACTCAGACATGACCTTTAGGCCAGACTGGCCGTCTTGTAGCTTAGAACCCCCAATCAACATTATCACAATAGCAGAGTTAATTAACACAAACAACAATAGGGATCTAATGACTCTTAGACCCCATACTAGAGACTTATTTACAATACACATTTTAGCAGACAACAGACAGGTAGCTGGAATTGATGACATTAGCATTTAACAGTAGGAGTCCCAACGGTATGAATCAGTCACTATTCCATCATGGCAAATCCAGGGTCCCCAGAGTCTGTGTGTCCTGGGGGACCAGGACCCGAATCCACAGTAATACCATCTCAAGGGTCCCCAGGCATACAGCTCACAAAGAGCACCGTTCCCCCAAATGCCAGGGCCCATGATCGATCAGCAAGAGGCTAGCATTCAGTCCCCTCCAAAAGTCTCTCTCCTGGCTAGGTCTGTCACATCCAAATTGGGCCAAATTAGCTATTTTCCCTCCCCGGTGTCATGCGATTCATTAGTGTTACAAGGTCTCAGGTGTGAATGGGGAGCAAGCGTGTTAAATTTGGTGTAATCTTTCTCACTCTCTCATACTGGTCACTGGAGGTTCAACATGGCACCTCGTGGCAAAGAATTCTCTGAGGATCTGAAAAAAAAAAATGTTGCTCTACATAAAGATGGCCTAGACTATAAGAAGATTGCCAAGACCCTGAAACTGAGCCACAGCATGGTGACCAAGACCAAGATGGTGCACAAGAAAGCCTACAAGCAGTTTGCTGAAGAGAAGCAGACTAAGGACATGGATTACTGGAGCCATATCCTGTGGTCTGATGAGACCAAGATAAACTTATTTGGTTCAGATGGTGTCAAGCGTGTGTCGCGGCAACCAGGTTAGGAGTACAAAACAAGTATATCTTGCCTACAGTCAAGCATGGTGGTGGGACTGTCATTAGCTGGGGCTGCATCAGTGCTGCCGGCACTGGGGAGCTACAGTTCATTGAGGGAACCATGAATACCAACATGTACTGTGACATAATGAAGCAGATCATGATCCTCCATACCTTCTGGGCCGCAGGGCAGTATTTCAATATAATAACAACCCCAAACACAACTCTAAGACAACCACTGCCTTGCTAAAGAAGCTGAGAATAAAGGCGATGGACTGGCCAAGCATGTCTCCAGACCTAAACTCTATTGAGCATCTGTGGGGCATCCTCAAATAGAAGGTGGAGGAGCACAAGGTCTCTAATATCCACCAGCTTCATGATGTCTTCATGGAGGAGTGGAAGAGGTCTCCAGTGTCAACCTGTGAAGCTCTGGTGAACTCCATGCCCAAGAGGGTTAAGGCAGTGCTGGAAAACAATGGTGGCCACAAAAAATATTGACACTTTGGGCCCAATTTGAACATTTTCACTTAGGGGTGTACTCACTTTTGTTGCCAGCAACAATTCTTTTGTTCAAATCCTCAGACAGTTCTTTGCCGTGAGGTGCCATGTTGAATCTCCAGTGACCAGTATGAGAGAGTGAGAGCGATAACACCAAATTAAACACACCTGCTTCCCATTCACACCTGAGGCTTTGTAAAACTAACTAACGAGTCAAGTGACACTGGGGGGTGGGGGGTGGGGTGGCTAATTGGGCCCAATTTGGACGTTTTCACTTAGGGGTGAACTCACTTTTGTTGCCAGTGGTTTAGACATTAATGGCTGTGTGTTGATTTATTTTGAGGGGACAGCAAATTTGAACTGTTATACAAGCTGTACATTCACTACTTTACATTGTAGCAAAGTGCAATTACTTCAGTGTTGTCACATGAAAAGATATAATAAAATATTTACAAAAATGTGAGGGGTGTACTCACTTTTGTGACATAATGTATATGTTCCTAAACTCATACTCATAAAACATATACTCATAAAACTGGTGTGGATTCCGTGGAAGAGGTGGACATAGACTTTCTAATGCTATCTAGCTGCCTCTGTTGCCATTTTGCAGTGTCTGTATCCCCCCCCATCTCACCAATATTCAACTCTCCAATTGCAGAAGTGTGAACCTAGCCTTCGACAAATGGCATTGATTTGGGAGTGCTTGCTGTATCTCTCTGCTATATTATCTGATATATTGAAAATTCCTTTGAAAAACTCTGGCGCTCAGGCACCTCCACCTACAATGTGCCAGGGGTCCCCAATGTGCCAGGATGCCTAAAAGAGATGATTCAGATTTTACAAATGCTTAGGTACTGTTGGTCAGCTTGTCAAGGATAGAGAAAAGGCAATCTAAGTAGATCCACCCCTTCATAAATTACAGAGACAGTTCATTTGAGAGCCGCTGGTCCCATGGAGCCAGTTCTACAGTGTAATACTACATAGAGCATTTTCTCACCAACATAAAAGCACACAACACCTGCGTTAATATATAAACTAACACAATATATGAGAGCTGTAACAAGCTAGAATAGATTTGTTTACCCAGACCTCAGTCACAGTCTTATAGAGTTTCCTGGCTTATGTCCACAGCCAAGCTGTTTTTTTTTCCCTTAATGTCTCAGAATCCTGGCAAAATGAATCAATGCCGCTATGTAATCACTTCTCAGCATCTTAGCAAAGATACTTGAAGCAGAAGACACTGGAAGAGAGCCATGGTTAATAACACATGCAGCACTGTGTACTAATAGATGGATAGAAGAGGCACAAGAGCATTCCATCACTCAGCATTGACTGTACTACAATAATCAGGCTTAGAAAAGAATGAAAATGGCCGGTAACAGCCAAATCCCTACTGTCGTCAGGGAGGATTTGCTATACTAGATGTTAAAACTGCAGCTAAACAATGAATCCCTATTGCCATCACTTAAGATTTCTCATGCAATCTAGTAGGCTTTGCTGTCTTAACAACACATATATTTCCTTTCTATTCTATCCATGGCTGTCAAATGCCTGCTTGCTATATTTCTTTAACCTTTTACAGATTTATATTGCTGTCCTTGAGAGATGGTTTATATGCTAACAAAAAGGAAACATACATATTGGGGGACTACTACTTCTTTTGGCTGTCAAAACAGGCATAGCACAGCTTGCTGAAAACACACATGTTGGTGCTTAATCCAGTATGCCAACGTACATTGTCACTGATGATGTCCTTAGCACCATGTGCTGCCTAAGGATCTTAGAGAGCTGGGGGAGGACAAATAGCAGGGCACTGATCTTCCTAGTGAATATCTGTGCTGTGGGGGGGGGGGGGGGGGCACAAGTCAATTCACACATTTATTCTAACTGTGCTCCACTGGAAAATGTGAAAATCCTGGCTGAATGTTGCAGGTCTAAAAATAGATAATCGTATCGAATACACTTGATAATGAGCAACATTATAGCCATTTGTTAATATAAATGTGCAGGGATCTATTTTTTTTTAATTCAAATAGTTATCCATATGCATGGTCTATAAAGTGTCTGACATTGCTTCTGTCATTTTACAGTGTTGTTTTGTAAATAATAGTAGAATGAAAAGTTGGTTGCCCTTACAGATATTGCAATTATCCATATAATTCAAGGTACAATGTGTAATTGAAATTACAAAAAGGGGGCCCATGCAGTTGCATATTACTTATTTGGAATTGGGTCGAACTTGAGTTTGCAGCAAATGTATAGAATTGAAAATTGCCAATTTTAGATGAATTTGCAGTTAGCAAATTTTGACACCTGGCTTTGATTACCTACAGACCCTTTGACTGTGGTTATAGCCACACAGCAGGTGTGGGAGCTTGTCCATAACCCTAATGCCCTGTACACACAGTCGGATTTTCCGATGGAAAATGTGTGATAGGACCATGTTGTCGGAAATTCCGACCATGTGTAGGCTCCATCACACATTTTCCATAGGAATTTCCGACACACAAAGTTTGAGAGCTTGCTATAAAATTTTCCAACAAAATCCGTTGTCGGAAATTCCAATCATGTGTACACAAATCCGACGCACAAAGTGCCACGCATGCTCAAAATAAATTAAGAGACAAAAGCTATTGGCTACTGCCCCGTCTATAGTCCCGATGTACGTGTTTTACGTCACCACATTCAGTACGATCGGATTTTCTGACAACTTTGTGTGACCGTGTGTATGCAAGAAAAGTTTGAGCCAACATCCGTCGGAAAAAATTCCATGGATTTTGTTGTCGGAATGTCCGATCAATGTCCGACCGTATGTACAGGGCATAAGAGGGGGTAGTAGATTGAAAAACATTGGGATTTTTAAGGTGCAAATAAAGAAAATTATATAAAAGATGCATTTATTCGAAAAATAGAAATTCCCCTCTGCCATCCCCCTCACTCTCTTCCCCCATCCTTTCCCCCTCCCCCCCATTTCCTCCCATTCCCCGTTCCCTCTTTCCCTTTCTTCTTCGTCTTCGATCGGTTGATCACATTTCCCCCCCTCCCAAAACCCCCCCCCTTTTTTCTTCCATCTTGGCCGTGATTAATATATTCATAAATCATTACTAATTGCTATGTATGCAGACCCAACTGACTTTTTAATAAAATTAAAAATATATTTTCTTTTTTTCCTTTAAAATAACTAATAAAAATATGTCATTATTAGTGGTTAACATTTAATTATATCATAATTAAATATCATTAATTGCCATACAATTCATGCATATTGTTATTTAAATTATGTTTGCTCTCTTCTTTTCTAAGTTTCTATAATTAATAATTATGTATATTTGTTAATGTAAATGTATCTGCGTCTCCCCTTTTTAAGGCTATGCGTGTTCCCCAGTATTGTTTCCACTTACAGCTTTGCCTTCGGTCTTTCCCTTCCTTTTAGGGAAATATTCTGCTTTTCATAGTCCTTGTGTGCAGCTTTGGGTGACCGTATGGTTGCCCATGGTGTCGTTGCTATTTAGCCCGACACCCGATTCCCTACACGCACGGTGTGTGCATCACTGTGGTTTAGAAATCTCCACTTGTCTTTTTGACATGTGGGATTTCCTCCTCCTACCGCCAGAGGGACTCCTTCCTTCACCTCTTTGACCGAGCCATAGGACTCGGCGGAGGTGAAGGTGTCAATTACCATGGTGATGCGTGCGCATGCGCAGTGCAGCCTTCACGTCCTACGGACCGGATGGAATAGCCACCATTAGCATCATGGAGACGATGCAGGATTCGTGGTACCCATGCACACCACAATTCTTTATTCAGGTAACTACTACAAGCTAATTTATCCTAGGCTCTCTTAGCAATTATGTAAGCTATTTATCCCCCTTTTCCTTTTTTTCCTTTTTGAAGACTATGTCTCTCTCCTGCTGATGCCTATACAGGGGGTTATTTATTTATTATTGCCCCATTTTCTTTCCACTAGATATGCTTGCGAAGTGATTCATTATCTGATGGTGTGTTGGCCCCTGACATCAAGCTAGCTGCTACATTTGCCCTTGCAAGTTTTCTTTTACTCTTTACTTTTTCTGCTCTTATGTCTGAGAGGAGATTCCATCCTTCCTTCAGATATTAAGGGTCAGTATTGTCTTTTTTTGTTTTCAGTTGGTCTTTTTTACCATCTATGGTTGCCTGTAGCACATGGGTACTCTGATGTAGCAGAAACCATTAGTCATCCTGGCAGTAGCAACAAGTCCCCTATCTATAGGAGATATGGGTAAGCAGCAGTGCCCTGTTCTTGGGAGACGCATATGCATAGATAATTTTGTAAGATTTGTAAAACATGAATCACCTGTACAGACACTTGAATCACTCTAAACTATTTAATTGTTTATCTATTTTCTGTTAGAAAGCACTGTACCGTGCATGTGACCAGCATCCCCTGAAGAAGCTCGTTATAGGGGCGAAACATGTTGGGAAGTCCATCTTGCATTGCTGTATCACTGTTACTGTATTGAACTGTACTTGCCATAATTATTTCTTATTCTGTGCTTTTATTGGATGAATTTCTATTTTTCAAATAAATGCATCTTTTATATAATTGATAATTTTCTTTATTTGCACCTTAAAAATACAATTTTTTTTCTATCTACTACCTCTATCAATGGGATGTGGTGCTAGTATAAATTGCGAGTATTCGTGTTCAACAATATCTTTCTCTAAGAGGGATTACTGAGAGCAGCCATAGTGTCAGTGGGCTTGAGCTTTTGATTCTGAAAGTGAGGGTGGTGAGAGGAGAGTTTTTTTCCTCTCCAGTAACTGGGGAAGGTGACCTATGGGTATAGGAAAGCCCTGGACTGCCGCACTCCAAGGAAAAGCATCTTTATTGAAAAATGTGAATAGAATCCCAAAATACAGTCAAATGACAAAAAGTAGACACAACAGGAATCAAATGGCTAACGCATTTCACATCAAATGATGCTTACTCATAAGGAAGGTGACCTGGTGAATGATGGCTGCTGCTTGAGATGGTTGAATGGGTGTTCCTGGCTACACTTAGCTTTGGTCTGGCCTGCTTACTCTCTTCCCTGATGCAGGGTAATGTGGGTGATGTTTTTTTTTCACTTTTATTTTCTACAACTAGTACAGTGCTGCAAAAAAAGGTAGTAAACAAACTGTGCTACCAGACTCTGGTACTATTGGACAATACCTTAAAGGGGTTGTAAAGGTAAAAATTTTTTCACCTTAATGCATTCTATGCATTAAGGTGAAAAAACTTTTGACAGTACCGCCGCCCCCAGGCCCCCCGTTTTACTTACCTGACGCCTCGAATCTTCGCTGCTCGTCCTCGTCAGCTTCATTGCAGCTCAGCCTGGTCGCTGATTGGCTGCAGTGGATGGATTGAAAGCAGCGCAGCCATTGGCTCGCGCTGCTGTCAATCACATCCGATGACGCGGCGCGCCAGGGGGCGGGGCCGAGTGATACAGCGAGCGGCTATAGCCGCCGGCTGTATCACGGGAGCGCGCCCGCAAGCACTCACCACCGTGCGAGGGAGCTCGCATGAAGGTGGTAAATGCTTGTGGGGAGGAGCTGAAACAGCCGCCGAGGGACCCCAGAAGACCAGGTTCGGGGCCACTCTGTGCAGAACGAGCTGCACAGTGAAGGTAAGTATAACATGTTTGTTATTTTAAAAAAAAAAAATAAATAACTTTACAACCCCTTTAACTACACATACCTAACATTTTTTGGAAACCTGCCTAAAGATAGTGTCTTTGCATTTAGGATTGTTAGCACTGTACTAAAAATGTGATGTAGTTCTAAATTTACTCGAAGACAAATACCTAAATACCTCCCTGTGGCTTGTGTCGCTGCAGTTAATTGGGCCCTATGAAGCGACCAGCAAAACACCTTAGGGCTGAGGCTCTATATTTTAGAAAGACAACTCCCTGTGGTTTCCTACTGTTCATGTATTCTGGTTCCCTTTTTATGGCTTAGAATTAAATCCAAACACATTTAGAAGCCATTATTCTTAAAGTATTCCTAAACTTTACATGCAGACTAAATACACAGACAGTGCCTTGGTATTCCAATGCCTTAAAAGACTGCCCTGCTGCCAGAAAATGCTTTCACAAGGCTGCAATGTTTCTAGAGACCTCTGGATGAAAAGACTCTCAGGTTTCAAATACAGTTGGCACCAGAGCCTGCCTTGTTTTCAAACATTCCCATGTTGCCCCAGACTGTGTCCTGTTAAGTTAGCAAGCACTCCCATGTTATCCAAGACTGTGTCCATAAAAGGGTGCCGTGTCACTAGAATTTTTTGGCACACAAGACTGCCAGGCAGAGGCATTGCTAGGTCTACAAAAGATCTGGGGCTAGAGCCCATAGCAGCATAGTAAAGAAAGTCATACGCTTGGGCAGGCATTCACATGTATCTACAGTAATATACATGTGTGTGTGTGTGTGTGTGTGTGTGTATGTGTGTGTATGTATGTATGTATGTATATATCCCCAGAGAGCCCCCCACTTACATCAGGGTCCCCAGAGAGCCCCCCTTACATCAGGGTCCCCAGGGAGCCTCCTCCTTACATCAGGGTACCCAGAGAGCCCCCCACTTACATTAGGGTCCCCACAGAGCGTCCCCCTTGCATCAGGGTCCCCAGAGAGCCCACCACTTACATCAGGGTCCCCAGAGAGCCTCCCCTCCCCTTGGGGACCCCTGCAGAGACTCGCGGCTAGGGGAACCAGATTCAGGGCTATAGCCCCAAAAGCCACCCCCTAGCAACGCCACTGCTGCCAGGTAGACTTACTGTTAGTAGCGACTTTCATGTTACACAAGAGCTGCCAAAAGACACTTTCTTGTAACCAGATGCTGCAGCCATAAAAAAACTGCCATGATACCAAAGGTGCTGCAAAAAGAGGACACAATGCTACTAGAAAGTGAAAACCATGTTACAACTTACCAGTAAAGCTTCTTCAGCTGTTGGTACTTCTTTAATTGCAGTGATATGTTCACCAGTATCCTGCACAGAAATATAAACTCACAAGTGATCCTTCTTCCTGAGTTATCTAGGATATCAGCAGTGATGAGAGCTAAGCCAGTGTCAGGGAATCCCTGTGAGACGTCTGATGCCCAGATATGTGCATGCACATGGTATTTCCCACAGAATGGTTTCCAGGAGCGTGCATACGTGCAAGAATTCGCGAATGGGCACATGCACAATTCCTGTTGGCGCCAGGCGGGCTATTTAACCACTTCAGCCCCTGAAAGATTTACCCACTTTCCGACCAGGCTATTTCTGGCGATACGGCACTACGATGCTTTAACTGACAGTTACGCGGTCATGCGACCTTGTACACAAACAACATTTACGTCCTTTTTTACCCACAAATAGAGCGATCTTTTGGTGATATTTGATCACCTCTGCGGTTTATATTTTTTGCGCTATAAACAAAAAAAGGCCGACAATTTTGAAAAAACAAAAAACAGTATTTTTTACTTTTTGCTATAATAAATATCCAAATAAAAGTAAAAAAAAAAAACAAATTTCTTCATCAGTTTAGGCCAATATGTATTCTTCTACATATTTTTGGTAAAAAAAATCGCAATAAGCATATGTTGAGTGGTTTGTGCAAAAGTTATAGCGTCTACAAAATAGGGGATATATTTCTGGCATTTTTATTATTAATTTTTTTTTACTAGTAATGGCGGTAATCAGTGATCTTTAGTGGGACTCTGACATTACGGCAGACACTTTTGACACTTTTTTGGGACCATTGACATTTATACAGCGATCAGTGCTATAAAAATGCACTGATTACTGTGTAAATATCACCGGCAGGGAAGGGGTTAACACTAGGGGGTGATCAAGCAGTTAAACGTGTTCCTTGGGAGGTTTTTCTAACTGTGGGGGGATGGGACTGACTGGAGGAGGAGAGAGATCGCTGTTCCTGATCACTAGGAACAGCAGATCTCTGTCTGTTTACATTGACAGATCCCCGTTCTGGCTCACTGTGGAGTGTTCGCGGGTGCCCATTGAACATCACGGCCGCCGGCCACGAGCATCGGCTCTGGCAGTGTGCGCACGTCTCCCACAGCTCTTAAAGCGACCGACATACACCTACGGCGGTTTGCGCAGCCGTGCCAACCTGCCACCACCGTATAACAACGGTGGCTGGTTGGCAACAGGTTAAAGGATGCTCATGCCCATGTTCTGCGCTAACTGATCTTCAGCTATTCCCTGTGTCCTACAATTATCCTGTATGATTCCCTGGTTGCTGACCTGGCTTTCTCCTGACCTGATCCTGGACTCTGCTTCTGTCTGTCAGAAACCATGAAATCAGACCGAGACAGAAAGTTCAGTAACCGGAACGGATAGTCAGCCAAGCCAGAAGTCAGGGATCAATGTAGTGGAACCGCAAGCAGGATCTGGAGCCAGAAGGGATGTCAGCAAAGCAAGTCTTTAAACAGAAAGGCAGAGATCCTCTAGGCTGAACGGCTTAAGTAGGCAAGACTGACAAGCAGGATATCATCAACAGCTGAGTAACTGTCGAGAGAGAGGAGCTGGCTGGGCAGGAACTACACTCACTATTCTCATCCTCACCACTCTCACTCTAGAATCGACCATTCGTTTATGTTACGGAAACACCTTCCCTTAATAGAGTCGGTATCGATTCTAGCAGTCCCTTGGTCAGATCATGATCCAGTTTTAACTATATGTCGTACTCTTCTCAACAATTCACAACAAGCTCACTGGGTGATGAATGATTCACTTTTATCTTTCAAACCGATCCTCAGTGAAATTAAAGAAGCTACTATGGAATACTTTAGACTTAATGTAGGTTCGGTCTCATCCCCAATAACATTATGGGAGGCTTATAAAGCGGTCATCCGGGGTTGCGTTATTCGAATAGCGTCCCAGCGCAAGAGGGAAAGAGTTCAGACCCGACGTAAGTTGGAACAGACATTAGAGGATTGCTCTACGGCCTTTAAATTATCCCCCACCCCTGCCAACCGCAGAGCTTTAGACAAAGCCCGTACCGACTTGGATTTATGCCTGACAGATGAGGCGGACCGTACCTTACGCTGGGCCCGCCAGAATTGGTATTCTAAGGCAAACAAACCAAATGCACAGTTGGCTAACAGACTGCAAACCTTTATACCGAAATTTACTCCCATATACCTGCGCACCCGTCATAATATCCTTACGGGAAACCCTCAGCAGATTTTGGAAGAATTCCATTACCGCCTTACTAAACTCTACTCCCCCCTAAATCATTCTTCAACACAGGGCCTGAATGATCTTCTAAGTAAATTATCTTTACCTTCCCTATCGGATCCCCATATCTCCCTAATGGACCGAGATATACAGGTCTCTGAGATACAGGTCTCTGAGTGTATTAAGGAACTGAAAGTGGGCAAAAGGCCAGGTCCGGACGGCTTCACTGCTTTGTATTATCAAAAATTTGCAGAGGTCCTGGCCCCACATCTAGCGACTATGTATAACTCAGTCTAAGGAGGTAATTCATTTTCGCCGGACTTACTAACTGCCAACATAGTGATGATCCCTAAGCCAGACAAAGATCACTCTTCCTGGGCAAATTTTCGACCAATCTCTTTAATCAACATTGACATGAAGATATTGACGAAAATTCTGGCCAATCGTTTGAACTCCTTCCTACCACGCCTACTAAAAAAAGATCAGGTGGGATTTGTTCCCCGCAGACAGGCAAGTGACGCCATTCGATGAGAGAGAGGAGCTGGCAATTAGCCGACAGCTCTGAGAAGGAAGGGCTGAGCTCAGCCCTGACACTATCGTTTATTCCTGGTCCCGCTCCATTCCTGACTTTGCTAATGATTTGGTACCTCTCTGCCCACCTGTTAATGACCCTGGCTATTCTTGTGACCATGCTTATGTCTCTAATCCCGGCTTCCTGTCCTGTCCGAGTGCCTGTTTGGCTGTCTGTTGTACCAGCTCTGTGCATCGCTGAGTGTTCTTGCCTCAAGTCTGCTGAGAGCTCTGATAAGCCACATGTCCTGAACCAACAGCGTAAGCGGAGATACCCTTTAACCTGGGCTAGACTTCTGAACATTACTACTGTTTCTGATCCATTGGTTCACCAGTCTCTTTGGGACTGCATCTCCTGTTGTCTCGAGTTCCTCCTGTCCCTCAGTACCCTCTGTTCCACCTTCAGTGTGGCCCAGGATGGAGATACAAAAGAGGCCGATCTCGTAATTTCAGTCTCAGGTACGTGACAGCCAGGGACCAAATCAGTGGATTAGGTTTCAGCAGTGCTCAATTTTTGCTTGGGGGGGCAGCCTCGGCCTCCCCAGCCAGCCAGCCAACCGTCCCCCCCAGCCAGCCAGTCAATCAACCACCCCCCACCAGCGCTCGCTCACTAACTTGATCGATCTCTGATTCCCCCGTTGCTCATTCGCTGCATCACTCACCTGCCAGCCCCACACTTACCCCATCCAGGTCGTGGTTTCAGCTGCTTCGGCGGCTTCCCTCCACTTCTCCTCCTGAGTCCCAGCAGTTGCTTCTCCTCCCGGCCCGGCCAATCAGGACTTAGAACTCATGACCAATCGGGTCTTAGGACTCCCGGCCAGCTGGGTCTCAGGACATGCTTCCTGATTGGCTGGGAGGAGAAACAAGAAGACATTAGTGAATATTAATTCGCTAATGTCACATAACTGGGTGGGCTTCTGGCACAGTGCTCTGCACCCGAAGCCCATCCTTTTTGAAGTCAATTAGAGACTCAGGCTCTAATCATGTGCTTCGGGAAAAAAAAACCCCATTGGAATCCATGGATTCGGCGCCCTGCATGTAGATTAGGGGTCGGGATTGGGGGGGTACCCATGCACCCTGCATGAGCACCCGCCACTAGGTTTTAGATAACAATACCACACTACTCACCAGTAATATCATTAACTATGCCAGAGATGAGCAACCTCCTGGTCCACCTTTTAAACTGAACCTGTATCCAGAATAGACACATTAAACTAATTATACAGTATATTTGGAACAAACAGTAAGTAGTGGAGAAATTCATTTTCAAAATTCATAACATAAGCATTAAGCTCGCAGCTACCCTCTCCTTATTTTCTATAGCAGCCTGACAGCCTTTTAATGTAAACAAACATAAAAGGGTTTCTAATTCATTAGAAATGGACGGAAATCAAACTTCAAAGTCTCTAATATTTAAAAATTTTATTATTTCACACTACCTGCAGCTACAGTGAGAGTTTTTTTTTAAGCTGCAGTTTATATTTGAGGAATTGGGGGTTGCATGACCCTTTACATCGAAAACTCCCTTTACATCCAATTACCTCTGAGATTGATAAAGGAATGGCCGCTAGTGAAAATACTAAACTGAGATATAAAGGGTACCATCATCCTTAGAATAACAATTATAGGGCAACAGGAGACAATTCCCCCATATGTCCCCATATCATTTGACTGAATGGATTATCTCGGTACTCAATGATTACAAGTTACATATAAAACATGAATTTTTATTGATACAAAATATATAAAAAACAGGTATCCAGATACAAATTTTAAAACATTGGTCTCTTGTTTAGACCCAGTATTATAGAACAAATAAGTACATGTTACACTGATGCTTGGTACCCTCCGAGATTGAAAATGGAGGGGTAGTTAATCCTGAGTGAATAATAAGTCCTCTACATGTTTCAACAGGATTAGGGTTCACTTGAACTTGTTGAATTATCATATTTTTGTATTTCTATCTGTCTGTTACCATGTCATTATGTTTTCGTTACAGACATCATTTAACCCTAATCCTCCTGAAGAAGCGGAGATATCTGCAAAACATGTAGAGGACTTATTGTTGACTGAGGATTAACTACCCCTCCATTTTTAATCTCAGAGGGTACCAAGCATCAGTGTAACATGTGCTTATTTATGCTATAAAATTGGATCTAATCATGAGACCAATGTTTTTAAATGTGTATCTGGATACCTGTTTTTATATATTTTGTATCAATAAAAATTCATATTTTGTCTTCAACTTGTAATTATTGAGTACCGAGATAATCCATTCATTTAAATTAGTTTGCATTCTTTTCTACTTTTTTTTAGCATTAATATGACAGATCTGGGGTAGATGGATGTAAAAGGGTGCATGTCTATTTACATCCACCTCCCCATAGACCTAACAAGAACCTGTTAGGTTCAGGGTGGAAAAAACTGAACAGATACTGATGTTACAAAGGTGACATTCATACCTTTTGGCTTTGATTCAGCAGGGGATCTGTTCATGGATTGTCTGTTGATCGTAGCAGATATGGCCTGCGTGAAAGGGAACTTAGACTAGGGTTGCAACTCATAGGTTGTGCACTTTATCTAAAAAAATAAAAATATTCCACCAGTATTTTTGGAACGCATTGGAAAGCACAAATACTGTAGTATTTTAAATTCCCAGGAGAACAGCAGGTTCAGAGATTTTACGACAACCACATCTGGCATGAACAATCATCCAGTTGCTTAGATCGCCTACCTTCACCATTGAAAAGTCCGGTTGTATTAAACCTAAATATGGTACCCATGTATCAAATAAAGTGGCCACTGAATGTTTTTACTGTTTAAAAAATAAAAATAACAAAAAAATATTTAGATCTTCCCCTAAGCATAGGTCTTATATATGAATATAGATAGAAAGTGAGCTGCACTCTCAAAGTGACATATTAACCAAATATGAATACAAACAAAAATGAATACATTTAAAAAAATAGCGATAATAAGTCCCAAACAGTGAATCATGTAACATAAATAAAGTCCTCCAGTGGATTTGCCTTACACTAATTAAGGCAAGAAGAAAGAACAAGTTTTATTGACGTGCATCAAGCTGTATTCGCCTCCAATGGAAAATGCACAAGTTTTGACGTTGGTAATTGTGCACTCTTTGTGGTGGTGGATTCATTTTGTCCGTCCTAAAAAGTCACAAGATTTTCACCAAACTTTTGCTGTCTGTCCATTTTCCATTGGAGGAATTTTCAAGGTTTCACTGTCTACTGTCCACTGTATATATCTTACACGATTCACTGTTTCGGACTTATGATTATTTTTTTCATTTATTCATTTTTGTTTGTATATATATTTGGTTAATATGTCACTTTGAGAGCGCAGCTCACTTTTTATCTATCTTTAGCTGTGTGTATTTCACTTTGAGTTGCAGCTAGAGTTATTAGGTTTGCATACAGCGTAGTTTTCTTTTTTATTTTTATATATGAATATATCTGAAATAAAATTGTTTGTGTGTCCATAAACCAACCAAACATTTGATCCCTGCCAATCTGCCTTGTTTCTTGAGAAGTTTTGAGAGTGAAATCAACAAGCTGATCTGTAGTAATCAAACAACCCACTTCTTCTTTCAGATTTTCATGAGATCCAAAGTCGAGGGAGGCAGGTAAGTAACTGCAACATAACTCAGTGTCCCCATTTCACAGTTCTCAAGGCACCACACTATTTATCTCCACGAGCTTCCTGGTACGTTTGTGTTACAAAATTCTTTTGAAGCTGCTGGATAAAAAGGAAAATTATTGACAGTTAATAACTAACTTTGACTATAATTAGCCATATAATACCATAATGAAGGAGTAATGAAAGGGTTTGTATACACATTTAATTAGAGAGTGTCCACACTTTGCACCAAGCACTTTAATACAAATTCACAGAATTCTAGGGCAGAGAATGTGTTGTTTACGTGGGCAATGTGTACGCTAAGTAAGGCAAGAAGACAGAACAAGTTTTATTGACTTGCATCAAGCTGTGTTTATCTCAATACCATGCCTGCTATTGCCTATATAGAAGAAGCGCTGCCCTTATATTCAACGTTGGATATGAGCAACATCAAAAAAGCTCCTCTTGTTTTGCATCAAACTAAACTTGATGATGATAGAGCTTGGCACTTCCTAAACACCTTTGTGCATGATCCCTCAAATATCAAGTTAGGATATAAACAGGAGAAATATAATTTATTCATGTAGTACTCTAAATGTACAAAAATAGGCATCATGTTTTTTCCTATGAAAAAAACCTGCTGTCACGGATCAAAACTTTGCTAGAGTCTGCAGAGAGGAAGGTTAGAAAAGGAAAAAAAAAAAAAACAGCCTCTGGTATGGAATACGCAATAAATTCTATGACTGTCTTAGACTGCCCATTTCATTTCTTAGATACCAGATTTTTTATTGTGTCTGATAGAAGAAAAGTTGCAGTCATGTTGGTACTGATTAATATTACCCAATCAGATCTCCCATTTCAGTCTCTTGCAAATTAAAAGGGAAAAAATCTGACTGCTGGTTGGAAGGCAGAACAGACCCTCTGAGATGGGTCAACCTGCTTAAAGTGGATGTAAACCCTCACATATACCGTGTGAAGTGAACAGCCTCAGATGATACACAAATCTCCCTACATAAGTTTTACATGCATATCTATGGTCTTCAGCTGTATATATCCTTTAGAAAGTGCTCTTTGTGTTACAGATTGGCAGCACTGGGAGTGGATTATTTTTCATACACCCAGGACAGCTGATTAGAGGAAAGGCACACCCCCCCCTCTCCTCATTGGCAAAGGAAGGAAGGAATGTGCAGAGCTCTGCTCTGAGACGGCAAGCTGTCTGCTAATCTATTTATAGCAACCTCCCACTTCAGGCTGCCGTCTCAGAGAACTTGTTAAAAGTTATCAGGCTGATAACAGAGCTACTGGGCAGGAGAAAGCTACAGACTCTGGGCTTTGGAGAGAGATAAGTAAACACTACAGATATATGTGCCCAGCTCAAATTTCATGAATCGGATTTACATCCACTTTAAAGCAGTAGTATTAAACCCAAACACAAACATTTATTATACTGCAGCTTATCAATCTTTATATGTGGTGGCTGCATTCATTTTCTTTCTTTCTTGGGTTTCTTTTCCTTATTTTCACCTGATGACCTGGCCAGTAAGTATGTTATTTTTCAAAAGCACAAGCTGTCTTGCAAATGTAGCAGTCAAATGGATGAGACAAGCCACTTACCACTGACAGGGGTGCTTACAAAGATCAGTTTTTATTTATTTGTGTAATACCTTTATCCCAAAAGGGAAAAACTTTGCTGTTATATAGTGTGTTTGGCTTGACCTTGTTAGTGTATCTAAAGCTGCTAGTACATCCAACCCCCCCTCCCCCCCAGATTAGCAATTCAGCAGTACAAATGTGTTCCTTCATCCAGAGTGAGGGCACTCTAATACAGGAGGCGTGTTACTGGTCGAATCACCAATAAAAATGAAGGGAAGAAAGCCCATAAAAGGAAAACTAATGCAGCCACAGCATCTAAAGGAATAGTAAGCCGCAATATATTACATTTTTTTCACTTTCGTGGGAAAAAAAATAGCAAATAGAGGGAAATGTTTTTTTCTCAACAAAAATGAGCTTTTACCTTGTTAGGCACACAGTTTACCTCTTAATTGCCCTCCCGATCACTCCTGTCACCCAGCCACGATCATTAGTACAGTGTACAGTATTATTACTTGTAGCGTTATGTTCACCACTTGGTTACTAGCAATCCGCCAATCACCCTGCTGCCAGACCCCCATCCATCAGTTAAGACAATGAACAGTCATTTGCACAGTTTTGTTACGTTTATTGCAGGATACAACTTGGATGGGAAAAAGGACAATATGAGATGCCCATAGCATTTAGCACATTATCAGATGTTATTCAGTGGCCTTGGCCTTGCAAAACTGGATGCACACCTTGCACCCCCAGTCTCCTTCCTTTGAATAACTTCTTTGCAGACTGTTACTCCTTCTTTTCTTGTACAAATCCTTCACTGCAAAACTACTGACATACTATTTCTTCACTTCCATTGTAACAAGAAAGTATCACTCTGAATAATTCCACCTTGCAGACCGTAATGCCTCTGCGAATCAAGGAGCCAGAAGCCTACACAGCCTCTCTCAGACAGCCACACAGTCTTTTGGAAGGTATTACCATTGTGCTTAACCAGACCAGAGATACACGGTACCTCCCCACGAAGGCCTGACACATGGTAATGGGCGGACTACTGTTCCCAGCTAGTCCATAATTATCCATGTTGCGTTCCCCTGGCCACAGCATTCTGCACTACTCTTGATAGCTTCTCCTCTTTTGTTTCTCTCACACTGACCTTTCTCCAAAAGGATAGTTCTGTGTCCCCGGTCACAGAACGCTGATCTACTCTCCTCCGCTTGACTGCTACTTCCTCCGTACTGATCCTCTCCAGCATGCAAGTCCTGTGTTGCCCGGTCACAGCAGCTCGATACTTCTTAGAGATGAAGATCTTTATCTAGGACTCCCTCCTGGCAGTTCCTCCATCCCTCCTCCGTGCTCAGCGCATACCCACGTGGGGATGCCGAGAACAGCAACTCAATACTCCATTCTGTCTTTTCCTGCTTTCCAGAACTCCTCCCTGGCAGCATGTGACCTCAGCTTATATGGGAGGCCTGCCCCCTGCCAATACCAAAGGGTAATTGGTCAGAGCTCCTCACATGAGCTGCCTGCCACTCAAACCTTAGGTCCAACCCCTCTTCCAGAACAATCCTTTTGAAAGCAAGGGAGGCACTTTTGAGTCAGAGCACAGGTGGCCACACCTCCCACTACACCAAACACTCCCAGTCCCAAATCAAAACAACCAGGCCCAGCCTAAAGCACAGGCCTGGCTAAATGTACCTGTACTTGGACCCTGAGCAATAGAAAAATACTAGTCTAGCACCTACCTTCAGGTAGAGGGTGCTGCATACTGATTAGCATTCGACCAGAGCATGAGTTCAGGCCAAACGTTCGCCCAGAATTTTCAGGGTGTTCGGCAGGTGTTTTCCCCACCCAACGCCCTCCAATGCACTGCACGCTGCACAGTGCATTCTGCGTCCTGACTGGGCAAAGCTTTGCCCAATCAGGGCACAGTAAAAGTTGGTTGTTAAGGGAAGCTGGCTGCGGCATCCTTAACAACCGATGAGTCATCAGCTGTCAATGGGCTGCCCTGCTGACAGCTGAATTAAAAAAAAAAATTGCCCCGGTAAAAATAGTTAAAAAAAAGGGCTTCCTCATCTCCGCCAGCTGTTTCTGTCTGGGAGAGGATTATGGAGGAGGCTCTTCCGTTATACAAAATAATGTACTTGAACAGGGGATGTGCCTGGAAGTACAAGAAGGTATGGGCCCCCTGGACACTGACCTAATGTTTCCCCTAGTGTGAAGGTGGGAAGCCTTGGACTGTAGCCTGGGTCGGGGGACCTGCCTCCTTCCACTCCCCCCCCAACCCTCTCTCTTACGCTGATGTGTTGTACTACAGCATAAATGACCCTTTATGAGGGGAATAGTAGTTTCCCGGGGCTATAGAGTCCAGCAACATACAGTTAAATTAAGTTAAATAAGTAAAGCTAAAGTTGGAAAATAAATAGGATTCGCAATTGGCTCCTTTAATGTTGATTTTTGTTTATTCATGCTGCATCTGGAATGTATGTTAATGACATTGCCTGATCTGTATTACCCTGTAATGCAATTTCCTTATTGAATAAAGCACCTTCATTGTTAAAAAAAAAAAAAATAGTAAAAAAAATGTCCCCCCCCAATCCATACCTGACCCTTCAGGTGTTCGGCCCATCTCTAGCACTGATCACTGTATTAGGCTGGGTTCACAGTTATGCAAATTGGATGCGAATTTCCCCACATCCAAGTTGCATAGCAGGAGAGTGTGACCGGCTCTCTATGGAGCCGGTTCACACATTTCCGCAGCGGCTCCAGTGCAAATTGCATAAGAGCCCTGTATGTCTTTTGGTCTGTTTCAGGTCCGAATTCAGACGCACCGGACTCCTGCTGTGAGCCGCTGCATGTTCCAGTGTGAACCCAGCCTTAGTGTCACTATTGACATCAGAGTCAGTTATTGTACCTTACAGCCAGTGTCAGTTAACACCAGATTTCAAGCCACAGTGTCACAGTCACACTAAAATTTGCTATGCTGACAAGGACAGCTTTCCTTTCCGTGGCCATCACAGATCTCTGCCTGCCCTGCACTCATGGCAGGGACAAGGGAGATGTAGATGCAGGTACAGTGCGGTCATAGGTGGGATGGGGCATCATGTGGTAAGCTGCACTGTGATCCCATTCTGTTACACTTCCAGGATGTACTAGAGTCGGGCTGGGTGGGTGAGAAATGCGAGGAAGCTTTTGGGGGGACAGATGAGGGCTGTGAAGGGAGATACTGTATGTGCAGAGGTGGTGGATAGAGGAGAGGGTATCAGAGCCTTGGAGGGGTGGAAGTGAGGCGGACAGCCTGTGAAAAAGAGAGCTGAACTCTGCACACTGTGCATAGCACACCTCTAAACCCTGCTCTCTGTATGTAGTGCACTCCTCAACCCTGCACTCTGTACACAGTGCGTCCAGGAAATCTGTACATAGCACGCCCTGAACTCTGCACTCTGTGCATAGGGCACTCCTGAACCCTGCACTTTGTATGCAGCCTACCCCTGAACTCTACACATAGGGCACTCCTGACCCTGCACTCTGCACATAGCCCACCCCTGAACCCTGCACTTTGTACGCAGCTTACCCCTAAACTCTATGCATAGGGCACTCCTGACCCTGCACTCTGTATATAGCCCACCCCTGAACCCTGCACTTTGTATGCAACCTATCCCTGAACTCTACGCATAAGGCACTCCTGACCCTGCACTCTGTAAGTAGCCCCACCCCTGAACCCTGCACTTTGTACGCAGCCTACCCCTGAACTCTGCACATAGGGCACTCCTGAAGCTGCACTCTGTACATAGCCCACCCCTGAACTCTACACTCTGCACATAACACACTTGTGTGGTATTTGTTGCCCCTTTAAGATCCTCCCACTGCAGTTTGGCCACTCCCACTGTTCGATGCGGTTCAGCAAGAGGACATATTTGCGTTTCTGCACCTGTTCTCTGAGAAAAAAAGGGTACATTTATATTGTCTTATAGATGCAACTGGCTCTTTGAGGGCACTATAACCATAATGCTGATGTGGCCTGCATTGAAATAAGTTTGACACCCTTGCTCTAGAAGAAAGAGGAAGATAATAAAAAGAATTCAGAGTTGATAACTGATATCTCACACCTGGATAGCCCACATAAAAAAACAAAAAACAAACAAAAACATTGCAGCTGTACTATTCACTAACTTTAGTAGTAAAAAAGGATACACCTAAATTTATCCTTCTGCAAAAAAAACATGCTGTTCTTGGTTTCAAGAAATCATTGTGAATAGGGAAATAAACCAAGTAAGCTACAAGCTTGTGCATTAAAGCAAAGTCTGTTTCCTTTATTTCTAAAATGAAAACTCAGAATGGTGCATTAGGACTCTTGGGGTCCATTTATTTCATGGCTCTAATGTTTCATATAAAGACTAGTTTAATTCCTTGTTTATTAAATGCAGCAAAGAACAGTGTGTCTTCACATTGGAAATCATCAATAGTACCATCTTTCATATATTAGTTTAATAAGATAGATTATATACTGTTTCTAGAGGAATTAACGCAGTGTAACCAACAAACTTCGAATACCAATATATGGGACGCTTAGAGAACTTAAAAAACTTCTACAGTTTATTTTCAGGTATGTATCTTTCAGAATAAAAGACCTAAAATAAATGACCATTGGATTAGACATCTGATCTTAGTGCATAGTTGGAAATTGTGTATCTGTACAAGGAATCAATATTGCTACTATTTATAGCTTATAACAATGTCTGGGCTCAGAGAGGTCACAGCATTCTTTTGTTCTTTTTTCTCTCTTTTTTTTTTTTCCTTCTTGATGTTTAAGGCTGGATTCGCATATGTGCGAATTGGATGTGAGTTTCCCTGCATCCAATTCGCATTACATGCGAGTGTGACCAGCTTTCAATGGAGTCGGTTGACACAGGTCGGGGGGGGGGGCGTAGCAGATGGCAAAAGGGTCCTGTATGTGTTTGTGTTTGGTTCAGGGGCGAATTACATCAAAAATTCGGACCTGAATCGCACCTCAACCAATAAACAGACACGCACCAGACCCCAAGCACGAACCCGTGGCCACACATCTGTGCAACCGCTATGCAGTAAATTACATTGATTACATTGTTAGGAACTTATTTAATTAAGCAATATGTTCAATATCCTCATGCCTTCAAATCAGCACTTCTTAAAAATATATCGTATGAATAGACTAATAATAATCACAATAATAATAATTATTAATATTATATGCAGTTCAGGATTTTCTACCTTTAGGAAATGACTTCCATTGATATTTAGGAGGTTGTTAGCCATGTACCGAATTTTTAGCTCTGTGAAGATAATGTCTTTAAACCTAAAATTCTAAGGAGAAATTTTGGCATCAGCACATTCGTTCCTAGTTCACGGAAGAGATTTTGTAAGTACTTCTGAACTCCTCAAGTCCTCAGTAGTTAGTAAAAGGTAGATTTGGCACCTGGGTGTCAAAAGCACAATCTAAATAGAACATTTTTAATGGTATCAGTTGCCACTGAAGCAGTGCATGATGGGTTGGTTTCTATAGCAACCACTGTTTCAAGTGAACTTTCAGTAGTGAAATCAAAGCTTTATTGATGCTTAACATAGATCAAGAAATGCGTGTCATAGTGGAGTTCAGCATGGAATGATTTCTTCCTCCAGTGATTGTCAGTGAAATGATCAATGAACCCGTACGGTTTAGATCATGAACAATCACAACATTAGCTGGGTCAGGGATGAACAACAATTGAATGCTTGCAAAATAAAGTGTTACACCAATAAACATAAAAAACATATTATTTAAAGTAGATGTAAATCCTAATTGAATTATAGATTACTAAAGCACCATGTATCATAACATGCATGCATACCAGTGATGGCTGAATGTCATTTCTTAGGGAAGGTTTCCTGATGGTGACAAATATCCAGAGCACTCCATAAAGCGACAAGACCTAATTATAAAAGGGCGCTGTGATGAAATGGCAGACGTTGCGGCCAAAATAGAAGTTCTGATCCAAGATAACACCAGCATACCATATGCTGTTGATATCTAATGTAGGATCAAAGCATTTCCCCTTTTAACAAGAGGTCCTTGGACAAGGACCTTCATGACAAGAACACCCAATATTATTTTATTGAAAGCTGAAGCGTTACACATATCGAAAACAACTTCAGGAGCTACCACTGACTCAGGCCTCTTGCCCACAGGCATTTTTACAGCCGCTTTTTAGGAGCGTTTTTTACAGCTTAAAAATGCCTCTCCATGTTATTCTATTGCCTCATGCCCACACAGACATTAAGGAGCTGTAGGTGGCATAGGTGTTTTTAAGCTCCAAAAAAACCTAGGACCAGCGCGTTCTAAGGCTCCAGCGCTAGAGCTTTAAAAAGGTCAGATGCCGGTAAAAGCTGTAAAACGTGGTTTAACGCTGTATACAGAGTGTTAAGCCTCGTCAGGCGTTTTTCTGCCTCTATTCAAAGATCAATGGTTCCCTAAGAGGGCCCCCTCCTCCGGCCCCCACCCCAAAGCACCTTGTCCCCATGTTGATGAGGACAAGAGCCTCCTCCCGACAACCCTGGTCATTGGTTGTCGGGGTCTGCGGGCGGGGGCTTATCGGAATCTTTAACCTTTAACAAGAGGGCCCCCAGATCCCAGCCCCCCATCCTATATGAATATGGGGTACATTGTACCGCCACCCATTCAGCCAAAAAATGGCAAAAATAAACACAGTACACAGGTTTTTAAAGTATTTTATTGAGGCAGTTTTGGCGTCTCATCCGATTTCTTTTCCCCTCTCTAGGGATGAGCCGAACACCCCCCAGTTCGGTTCGCACCAGAACCTGCGAACGGACCGAAAATTTGCACGAACGTTAGAACCCCATTGACGTCTATGGGACTTGAATGTTCGAAATCAAAAGTGCTCATTTTAAAGGCTAATTTGCATGGTATTGTCCTAAAAAGGGTTTGGGGACCCGAGTCCTACCCCAGGGGACATGTATCAATGCAAAAAAAACTTTTAAAAATGGCCGCTTTTTCGGGAACAGTGATTTTAATGATGCTTAAAGTTAAAAAAAAAAAAAAGTGAAATATTCCTTTAAATATCCTACCTGGGGGGTGTCTATAGTATGCCTGTAAAGTGGAATGTGTTTCCCGTGCTTAGAACAGTCCCTGCACAAAATGTCATTTTTAAAGGAAAAAAGTCATTTAAAACTGCTTGCAGCTTTAATGTAATGTCGGGTCCTGGCAATATGGATGAAAATCAGTGAGACAAACAGCATGGGTACTCCCCAGTCCATTACCAGGCCCTTTGGGTCTTGTATGGATATTAAGGGGAACCCCGCACCTAAATTAAAAAAAGGAAAGACATGGGGCCACCAGGCCCTATATACTCTGAACAGCAGTATACAGGCGGTGCAACAGGGACTGTAGGTTTGTTGTTAAGTAGAATCTGTTTGTAATTTTGAACTGGTACATTTTTAACGTGCTTAGCTCCAGCCAAAAAATCTATTTTAAGCTTTTTGGAAAACATAGGGAAGGGTTATCACCCCTGTGACAATTGTTTTGCTGTCTGTGCTCCTCTTCAGAAGATTTCACCTCACTTTTTGTCCCAATGACAAATGTTTTTTGAAAATTTGGGTTTTTTTGTGAAACAAGGATTGGTGATAAAGCATCAGTGGAAAGGAGAAACGTTTTTCCCATATTAACTCTACAGGAGAGAATTTCCCTTCCTAGGGGTAGATTTCATCTCACTTCCTGTTGTCTCCTTCCCTTTGCAAGTAGGAGTCGTTTGTAAGATGGATGTTTGAAAGTAGGGGCCTGCCCTATATACTCAGCAGAAATTTGGGCCTTAGGTGTTGTTGTGGCCACAACACTGTAAGCCCTCACAGGGCCCTGCTGTGAAATATTAGATCAAGAATTGTAATTACATGCCCCTGTTGAACAGGGGCAGAAAAATTGGGCCTTTGGTGGTGGTGGTGCTAGTGCCACAACACTGTAAGTCCTCACTCACTCTTGGTGGGTGCAGAAACGGGCCCTGCTGTGAAATATTAGATCAAGAATTGTAATTACATGCCCCTGTTGAACAGGGGCTGAAAAAATTGGGCCTTAGGCACTGGTGCTGGTGCCACAACACTGCAACCCCTCACAGATACTCTAGTTGGAATGCAGAAATGAGCCCTGCTGCAAAGTATTGCATCAAAAATTGTAATTACACGCCCCTGTTAAACAGGGGCTGAAAAATTGGGCCTTAGGCACTGGTGCCACAACACTGCAACCCCTCACAGATACTCTAGTTGGAACGCAGAAACTAGCCCTGCTGCAAAGTATTGCATCAAAAATTGTAATTACACACCCCTGTTAAACAGGGGCTGAAAAATTGGGCCTTAGGCACTGGTGGTGGCGCCCAGAACCAAAAATGTTCTTACAAGCTATCAGCATTATCATTGAGGAGGAAGAGGATAATTACTCAGGATAGTCACTCAGCATCAGCATAGGCAGTCTTTGAAGGGATCTGAGATTTCAAAAAAAATTATTCGGTTACATCAGCATCAGGTGCTTGGTAGCTGGTGGTGATCCAAGACTGATTCATTTTTATGAAGGTCAGTCGATCGACCGAGTCGGTGAACAGACGCACCCTGTGATTGGTTACAAAGCCTCCAGCAGCACTGAATGTGCGTTCCGAAAGAACGCTGGATGCAGGACAGGCCAGTAGCTCAATTGCATACTGTGCAAGCTCTGGCCAGTGATCCATCCTCAAGACCCAGTAACCCAGAGGATTTTCGGTGGGAAAGGTGTCCAAGTCAGATCTTGCCCCTAGGTATTCCTGCACCATGTAAAACAGACGCTGGCGATGGTTGCTGGAACCGATCATACCTTGGGGCTGCGGACCAAAAAATTGTCTGAACGCATTGGGCAGACGTCCACCTTCTCCACCACTCCTTCTTTGACTGACCGAAGCATCAGGAACATGTTGTCCAGAAACAGGAGTTTGTAACCTCCCAGTCTCTGGGAACGCGTTGCACAGACCTTTCTGCAAGGCCTCCCGAAGATGTTTCATCCTCTGCTCCCTCTGCGATGGCAAGATAAGGTCCGCAACCTTACCCTTGTAACGTGGATCAAGGAGGGTTGCCAGCCAGTATTGGTCCTTCTCCTTGATACCACGAATACGAGGATCCTTCTGCAGGCTTTGCAGGATTAGGGAGGCCATGCAACGTAGGTTTGCTGAGGCATTCGGTCCGGAGTCCTCTGGGTCACTAAGGACGACATGGTCCGCAGCCACCTCCTCCCAGCCATGTACAAGTCCATGTATTTCTTGGGACTGATCCCTAAAGACTGCTGCTGATGCTGAGTGCCAGGCTCCACCTCCATACTGACACAATCCTCCTCCTCCTCCTCGTCCTCATCCTCTTCCTGTGTGATCGGTGGGCATGCAGGAACACTGTCTGGATAAAGGGGGCCTTGAGAGCTAAGGAAGTCCTCCTCTTCCTGCCTCTGTTCTGCCTCAAGTGCCCTGTCCATTATTCCACGCAGTGTGTGCTCCAACAGGTGGATAAGGGGGACAGTGTCACTGATGCATGCACTGTCACTGCTCACCATCCTCGTGGCCTCCTCAAATGGTGACAGGACAGTGCATGCATCCCTGATCATGGCCCACTGGCGTGGGGAAAAAAAAACAAGCTCCCCTGACCCTGTCCTGGTGCCATAGTCGCACAGGTACTCATTGATGGCCCTCTGCTGTGTGTGCAGCTGCTGCAGCATGGCCAACGTTGAGTTCCACCTGGTGGGCATGTCACAGATTAGGCGGTTCTTGGGCAGGTTAAACTCCTTTTGGATTCTGCCAGCCGAGTACTGGCATTAAATGACCAGCGGAAATGCACGCAGACTTTCCTGGCCTGCCTCAGGACATCCTGTAAGCCCGGTACCTGCCCAAGAACCGCTGCACCACCAAGTTAAGGACGTGAGCCAAACAGGGCACATGGGTCATTTGTCCCTGTCGGAGGGCAGAGAGGAGGTTGGTGCCATTGTCGCAAATCACCATTCCCGCCTTAAGTTGGCGTGGTGTCAACCACCTCTGAACCTGCCCCCGCAGAGCTGACAGAACCTCTGCCCTAGTGTGGCTCCTGTCCCCCAAGCAAACCAGCTCAAGCACCGCATGGCATCTTTTGGTCTGCATACTTGCGTAGCCCCTTGAACAGCTACGGAGCACCGCTGGTTCTGAGGGCAAAGCACAGGAAGAGGCCATAGAGGAAGAAGAAGAGGAGGGGGTGGAGGAGAGAGGTGTGTCACAATCATTAGTAGTGGCATTTTGGAGGCGTGGTGGCGGAACAACCTCCAACACTACTGCACCTTGTCCTGCATCCTTCCCAGCTGCCAGCAGAGTCGCCCAATGCGCGGTGAAACTTAGGTAACGTCCCTGTCCATGCCTGCTGGACCATGAGTCAGCGGTAATATGCACCTTACCGCTGACTGCCCTGTCCAGCGAGGCCAAGACATTGCCTTCCACATGCCGGTAGAGAGCCGGAATCGCTTTCCGTGAGAAAAAGTGGCGTTTGGGTACCTGCCACTGAGGAACCGCACATTCCACAAACTCACGGAAGGGGGCAGAGTCTACCAACTGAAAAGGCAGCAGTTGAAGTGCTAGCAATTTTGCCAAGCTAGCATTCAACCACTGGGCATGTGGATGGCTGGGAGCGAACTTCTTTCGGTGGTGCAGCAGCTGGGGCAGGGAAATTTGCCTGGTACAATCTGACGTCGGTGTACCGAAAGCAGATTGCCCACAAGTACTTGGCTGTGACACACCTAATTCTACACCTTCATTCCTCTCAGTGCAGGTCTCAGAGAGGACTGAAGGTATAGTGGGGTTGGAGATCTCAGCTGATGAGGAGCAAGGAGAGGTCCTCTTTGTTCTTTGGTGTGGGTCTTTTAGATACGCTTGCCAACGAACTGCATGGCAGGTCAACATATCTCTGGTCAAGCATGTGGTGCCGAAGAGGGAGATGTTTTGGCCACGCGAGATACGCTTGAGACATGTGTTGCAAATAGCAGCGGTGCGATCTGATGCACTCGTCTCAAAAAAGGCCCACACCAAAGAACTTTTGGAATAACGCACAGAGACAGCAGCGCCCTGCACATGCGGAGCTTTGGGGTGTGATACAGTCAGTGTGCTGCCCTTAGGCTGGCCCCTGGAGGGCATCCTGCCTCGTTGGTGATGTGCCTCCTCCTCCTCTTCCTCTCTCCTATCAGGCACCCACGTTGAGTCAGTGACCTCATTATCCTCTCCCTCCTTATCACTGGAACAAACCTGGCAGTATGCTGCAGCAGGGGGAGCATGACTGCCAGATTGCTGTCCTTCTTGGGCACCCCCTCTGTCCGTGCTCACGTTACTGCCTTCATCTAGCTCAGTATCATCATCAGAGCCTTCTAAACGCTGGGCATCCTCCTGGAGCATGTACACAACATTGTGGTCAAACAGTGCGAGGGACTCCTCAGGAGAACATGGTGGGGCTAGGGAAGGAGTCACTGATGCCATTGAGCCGAGGGAAGAGCGTTGGCAGCTGCTTTGCCAGACAAAGTACCCTGAGCATGGATGAGAGAGGATGAGGAGGATGAGGACGGCTTGGTCATCCACTTGACCAAGTCTTCCGCATGTTGCGGCTCAACACGGCCAGCTGCCGAAAAAAAGGCCAAGCGTGTCCCACGGCCACGTGCTGATGAGGATGCACCGTCTCCACGACCAGCACTGTTGCCTCTAGACACAGAGCCTGCTTGCCCTCTTTTATTGGCTTGTGACTGTCTGCCTCTCCTTGTTGGCCTTCCAGACATACTAATGGCCTGTAACTGCACTATATATATATATATATATATATATATATATACTGATACTGCAGCTAGCAAAATCAACTGCCTGCCTGTAGTATGAGTACACCACCAACCTTCTACAGGTATCTTTAGCTGAACACTGTGCAGAGCTCCCAAAAAACTAACTTGTAGTTTATTTAGCTGCCTGCGGTAGTGATAGGATCAGGAAAACACCACCAACCTTCGACAGGTAGCTTTAGATGAACACTGTGCAGAGCTCGCAAAAAACTAACTTGTAGCTTATTTAGCTGCCTGCGGTAGTGATAGGATCAGGAAAACACCACCAACCTTCTACAGGTAGCTTTAGCTGAACACTGTGCAGAGCTCACACTACACTAACTTGTAGTTTTAGCTGAACACTGTGAGGAGGACGCACTACACTAACTTGTATCTTTAGCTGAACACTGTGAGGAGGACGCACTACACCAACTTGTAGCTTTAGCTGAACACTGTGAGGAGGACGCACTACCCTAACTTGTAGCTTTAGCTGAACACTGTGCAGAGGTCACACTAAACTAACTTGTAGCTTTAACTGAACACTTTGAGGAGGATGCACTACACTAACTCTAAATAGTCTAGTTGCCTGACTGTGGTACTAATAGGATCAAAAGAACACCAGCAATTTTCTTCAGGTAGCTGTAAATACTGTAACAAGACAAGCCTGCCTGTCAGTAGGAAGATAACAGGAACGGATCTAGCGAAACTGAATACAGTGTATATATATATATATATATATATATATATACACAACACCTGGGATGCATATATATACACAATACACTGTAAGTGCAGCTAACTCACTGACCGTCCTGCCTAATCTAGCTAACTCAAATGAAATGACACTGTCTCTCTCTCAGCACACTGGAACACACTACACAGGGCCGCCGTGCAGGCGGCCTTATATAGGGTGGGCGTGTTCTAAACCCCCTGAGCTATAATTGGCCAAAGCCACCATGGCTTTGGCCAATTACAGCTCTCTCTACTGACGGCGCTGTGATTGGCCAAGCATGCGGGTCATAGTGCATGCTTGGCCAATCATCAGCCAGCAATGCACTGCGATGCCGCAGTGAATTATGGGCCGTGACGTGCCACACGAATTTGGTGCGAACGGCCCATATCGTTCGCAATTCGGCGAACGATCAAACAGCCGATGTTCGAGTCTAACCTGGGTTCGACTCGAACGCGAAGCTTATCCCTACCCCTCTCTAGCTCTTCTCCCTCCTCCGGCGATGTCTTCTCCCTCTGCCGGTTCTTCTCCCACTCCGGTTCTTCTTCTCTCTCCACTGTCTTTTTCCTCTTCTGCCGGGTCTTCTCCCTCTTCTGCCAGGTCTTCTCTCTATCTGCTGTCTTCTCGCTCTTTTGCTGGGTCTTGTCACTCTTTTGCTGGGTCTTCTCTCTCTGTTCTTCTTACGATGTTGACTCAACGCGATCTTCAGGTGTAATGCTGGGTCCGCTATGTGCCATGACTTATATTGGCATGGGGCGGGGCCACCCGTTGACATCATCCATGGGCCCCTCCCCTTATGACATCACCGCCCCATCATGCCAATGTAAGACATGGCACACGGAGGACCCAGCATTACACCAGGAGATCTTGTCAAGTCAACATCGGAAGAAGAACAGAGAGAGAAGACCCGGCAAAAGACCGATAAGACAGTGGAGAGAGAAGACCCGGCAGAAGAGGGAGAAGACTGTGTTTATTTTTGACACTTTTTTGGGTGAATGGGTAGGGATACAATGTACCCCATACTCATTCACATTGGGTAGGGGGCTGGGATCTGGGGGCCTGCTTGTTAAAGGGAGCTTCCATATTCCAATAAGCCCCTGCCCGCAGACCCTGACAACCAAAGGCCAGGGTTGTCGGGATGAGGCCCTTGTCCTCATCAACATGTGAACAAGGTGCTTTGGGACTGCCCCAAAGCACCCACTGCCCCATGTTGAGGGCATGTGGCCTGGTATGGTCAAGGAGGGGGTGCTCGCTCATCCCCCCTTTCATGAGCTTTCGGGCTGCGTGCTTGGATAAGGGTCCTGGTATGGATCTTAGGGGGGCCCCAAACCATTTTTTTTGGGTGCAGGTTCCCCTTAAAATTCATACCAGACCTAAGAGTCTGGTATCGTCCTGGGGGGGAACCCCACGCCAATATTTTTTTTTTCATTTTAGCGGGGTTCTTCTTCAAGATCCTCAGCACACAAGTTTCACCACAAGTCAGATCATCGTGATCTGACTTGTGGTGCAACTTCTATTCAAATCAGTGGGCTCCCATAGGTAACCATTGATTTTTGTTTAGAGGCAGAGAAATGCTGCTAAAAGCTAGCGCAGCCAAACGCCCATTGACGCCATTGCAAAACACTGATAAAATCGTGTTTTTAATGCTGCTTTTTTCCTGGCGTTGGTACTAGCTTTACAGCATGAGGCCTTAAAAGCTTCCATTATTATAGCCACTAAATATTGTTTTACACTTTATTGCGCTTGTAAATAACCTTTGATGGGGAGGGGTGAAGAATCACATAAGTTGCACAGGTATATTTCTGTTTAAAATGTATGAAAAATAACAGTGAACACAAAAATGTTTACATTCTCAATAGCTCGGCTTTAGAAATCTATTTAGTTGGCCACCACAGGATAGCTACAGCACTCCAGCGTTTTTTAAACCTGTTAATTGCTGTCATTATACTTCATAGATGCGAAAATAGAGTAAAAGTGCTAATTAGCATCACAGCATGTAGAATTGTAATTTTTTTTTTTTTTTGTTGTTGCTTTCATTGAGTGGAAACTGCACAATTTAAGTAAATTATCTGCCTGCAATTTCTCAGTATTGAGAAAACCATCGATCCTGGCCATATCTCCAACTCCATTTGCAGAAATGCAGCCTCAAACTTGCAAGGAACCTCCACCGTGCTTAACTGTTGCCTGCAGACACTTATTTTACCCTTTGGTGAACAAACTGCCTCCTGTTACAGCCAAATATTTCACATTTTGTCTCATGAGTCTAGAGTACCTGCTGTGATTTTTCTACACCCAAGTTCCTGTGTTTTCATGCATAGTTGAGTCTCTTTAGCCATGTTTCCACATTGAAGGTATGGCCTTATGGCCACATTTCTTCCATGTACACCACTTTTGGCCAGACTTCTACAGACAATAGATGGGTGTACCTGGTTTCCAATGGTTTCTGCCAGTTCTGTGTTGATGGCACTGCAGGACATCCTCCAATTTTGAAGGGTAGCAAGCATGATGTGTCTTTCATCTGCCACATTAAGTTTCCTTGGCCGACCACTGTATCTACAGTCCTCAACGTTGTCCGATCAGTGGTGTCCTCAATGGTAATACCATCAAGGAGGAATGTGATTGGCTCCAGATGTATTCTGCAGCAGGACAACGACCCCAAACATACAGCCAAAGTCATTAAGTGCCCTCTTTAGTGTAACGAAGAACAAGGAGTCGTGGAGGTGATGGTTCCGCCCCCACAGAGCTCTGATCTTAACAACATCGAGTCTGTCTGGGATTACATAAAGAGACAGACAGATCTGAGGCAGCCTACATCCACAGAAGCTCTGTGATTAGTTCTTCAAGATGTTTGTAATAACCTACTTGTCGTGTTCCTTCAAAAACTGTGTGCAAATGTACCTAGAAGAATTGATGCTAGTTTGAAGCCAAAGGGTAGTCACACCAAATATTGATTTGATTTAGATTATTCTTCTGTTCACTCACTTTGCGTTTTATAATTGATAAAAATAAACAAGTAAATATATATATTTTGAAAGCATTCTTACATTACAGCATTTCCTCACACCTGCCTAAAACGCGTGCACAGTACTGTATATGATTTATTATTCATTCATTGCTTAAGCAAACTCTTTTTTATAAAGAAAGTGAGGACGCTTCAGCCTCCCTGCCAAGATCAGCTGTAGCGAGGACTGCTATGCCCCTTAGCAGTGTTGAGGGTATGAAGGGACGAGCTGTTGGTTGGGCTTCATTACTTTGCCCTGTTCCTGTGGGAGGAAGTAGGCAAGGCTATTACCACCATGTATGCTGCCATGTTGGTGCCAGGAAATTACATGAACATGTTAAAGCTTATATGAGATCTTAGTGATTGGGTTGAGATCGAAATCAAAAATACGAAAAAAGATTGCATACATTTGCAAATATATGAGAAAGCCACATGTCAAGCTACCTCTGTACCTTATTCTAGCCCCTATCCACATTGGAGATGGATAAACAGATATATTTATGTAACCCTACTACATGGTTAGAGATAGGGACCCCATAAAAATTAGGTGACACTAAACTCTGACTTAAATAAAAAAATCTATTCAAAGTATGCATTCTCAACTCAGAAAGTACCTCATATTGCGCTCACCCTTGTCCAAATTAACAAATTATTATTTTATTGCTGCTGTGATCTGACTTCCTGTTAGGAGATGGCTACATTCATTCTCCATGGTCCCACTGTATGGTATAGTAGTTATAGTCTAAAATAAACTTGAATTTCTTGTGGTTAGGCTGGAAGGTAACAGATGACATATTGCACAAAGGCTGTCACAATTGTCTGTTCAGTGGTAATAATTGGCATCACAGTAGGGTTCTAACATTCCATGGTTATATATTCCAGGGATATATAGAGAGAAACAAGTACTTAGTGAGGACAATGGGAGGTTCATTCTTTCTTTACTCAAAATATATATTGTATAATTCTAGGGATGAGCTTTCTGTTCACATAATACAAACAATATTAAACTGGAATGCAAATGGAGTCGTGAATCAAAAACTATCTGGATGTCACGGTGATGTTAAATAACCAACACTACAAAATGTTTTTTCAAACCCAGCGGTCGCAATAGTTATTTATCAATACATAGTGGGCACCATCCCACATGGCTTAAAAATATCCCTAAGGGGCAGTTTACAAGAGTACGGCGGAACTGCACACAAGGTAATGACTATTTGGATCAAGTGCAAATTCTAAAAAAACGCTTTGTAGAGAAAGGGTATAGAGTGGATGTTTTGGATAAAACGATAGACGAAATACACAATATACCTCAAGATAATTGGCTTCGCCAAAGCAAACCAATACCAAACACAAATGGGGTTTTATCAGTGGGTTCCATGCCCAGTATAGAGAAGTGGAAACAATTTTCAAAAAATACTGGCCATTATTGACCACCTATAAAATTTTCCTTGTCAAAAGAAGTTTATTGAGTATACAATGTTATAAAGATACATAAATATACATAAAGTAAGTTTACAAGGATCTATAAAGTAAGCTCATTGTTTTACAGTAGGGTTTATATAGGTAAATATCATGAAATTTCAAATATTTAACATTGGGTTCACGTAAACCTAAATTAAAGATATATATCATTTCCTTAGTTACTTTTGTAGGTATTTAAATGATTTATACCTACTATACATATTGTTTACAAGTAGAGTGTATATAGGTCAAATAAGTTCTGATAATGAGCTTTAATCGTAAGGTGGAGAAAAGGAAAGAGAAAGAAGAAAAAGGGTTGAAAGGTAGAGGTATGGTCCACAAGGTTGTCCCGCTCGTCAGTTTATTATTCTTTTTAGTTCTCTTTGAAGCCTTAGAATGGGTGTCTCTGTAAGTCATTTAATCTGTTACCATGGCAACAGGACAGAGTCATTGAAATTTGACAGGAACTGTTGTTTTACCCAAGGATGCCAAAGTTTTTCAAATTTTGGAATTTGATTTTGATCGATGGCTACCATCTTAGCATGGGACATTGTATTATTCATTCTGTGAATTGTTTCTGCTAGTACCAATGTAGGAGATTTCCATGCCTTGGCCACTGTTTGTTTTGCAGCCGTTATTAGTTGGATCATAAGTTTGAATTGAGAGAGTGTTAACCATTCCGGTTTTAGATTAAGTAAAGTTAAATATGGATCTGGTTGTATTATTTTTTTAAATATTTTAGATGCAATCACGAAGACTTCCTTCCAGAAGGTTTGGATTACTGGGCACGTCCACCATATGTGTAAATATGTGCCTATTTCTGGGCATCCTCGAAAACAAAGAGTTGAGGTATTAGGTGAATATTTTGCCACTCTAGCGGGTACAAGGTACCAGCGAGTTAGGACTTTATAATTTGTCTCTAGTGCCAAGATGTTGGGTGAAGATGACTTAGATGTGAGCCATATATTAGACCAGTCCGTGTCTTCTAAAGTTCGTCCCAGGTCCTCCTCCCACCTCTGAACGTAAGAGGGTCTATTAAGATTTGCTACTCCATATAATTGATTATAAAGTGATGAAAGTGTACCTTTAGCAAATGGATCTTTTGTACAGATTGATTCAAAAATGGATAATTGGGATAATGGTGTATCCCCCTTTAGGAATGGTGTATAGAAATTTTTGATTTGGAGATATCTAAATATCTCAGAGTTTGGTAGATCATATTTTTCTCTAAGCGATGGGAATGAAAGGAATGATTTAGATGCTATGAAGTCATTTAGTGTCTGAATGCCTGATGTTGTCCAAGCTTTAAAAGAATTTGGGTAGATCCATGCCGGATAAAAGGCCGGATTTCTGATAAAAGAAAGGAGAGGATTGTGTGGAGATTGTAACTGATATTTGGTTTTTAGTTTATCCCAGAGAGATAAGAAGTCTTTAGTTATGGGATTATGAATTTTAAAGCGGTCTTTAGGATCAAGCCATAATAAATTTGATATTAATAGAAGGTCATTTTCTGAAGCCTCTATAAATACCCATAATGGGATTTCCTGTTTTGCATGGTATTTGGACAGATTGGCCAAATGTGCTGCTCTGTAGTAGTTAGTAAAATTAGGGTATCCCAGGCCTCCTTTATTTTTGGGAAGATGTAGTGTGTGTATAGGTATACGTGGTTTAGAAGAGCCCCATATAAACGAAGTTGCTCTTTTTTGTACTATTCTCAAAAAATAGGAAGGAATTGGAATAGGGAGGACTCTGAATAGATAAAGCAATTTGGGTAGAATAGTCATTTTGATTGCATTAATCTTCCCTATCCAGGATAAAGGAAGTTGCGACCATTGTTTTATTAGATTTGTGATCTGTCTTAATACAGGAGGATAATTGGTTGAGAATAAGTCAGAATGAGATGCTGTTAAATGAATTCCAAGATATGGGATTGATTTTTCTGCCCATGTGAATGGGAGTGCAGCCCTAGCCGGGATCAATTCCATGTTTGTGAGTGAAATATTAAGCACTAGGCATTTCTTAGGATTAATCATAAGGCCGGATAGGGCTGCAAATCCATCAAGAGCTGGTATTAAGTTAGGACCAGAGACCTGTGGTGATGATAGAAAAAGTAATATATCGTCTGCAAATATACATAATTTGTGTGTAATACCTCCTACTTCAATGCCAGTTATAGTTTGGTTTGTTCTGATGTATTGGGCCATGGGTTCGAGTATAAGGGCAAATAATAAGGGAGATAATGGGCAACCCTGTCGGGTACCTCTTTCGATATTAAAGGCTTCAGATTTGTATCCAGCATATTTTATATAGGCTTTGGGTTTATTATATAATGCTTTGATCCATGTTAAAAAGTGGGGTCCAAAACCCCATTTTTGTAATGAATATTGCATATATTGCCAGGATACTGTGTCAAATGCCCTCTTAATATCGAGAGATAGAAAACATAAAGGGATTTTCCGTTTTTTAGCAATATGTGTCAATAACACTGCCCTGCGTATATTATCGCCTGCCTGTCTATTTGGCATGAAGCCTACTTGATCTCTATGTATTAATTTTCCTATAATGCTATTGAGGCGTTTTGCTATTATTTTTGCTAATAATTTAATATCGAGGTTTAACAGAGAGATAGGCCGATAATTCACACAGGAAGTATCATCAGAAAGGGGTTTTGGGATCATACAAACAATTGCCATTAGTGTTTCTTGCCGAAAAGAATGTCCATCTAGAAGTTTGTTAAAAGTTTCAGTGAGAATGGGAGAGAGTATTTTTGAGAATGTTTTATAGTATAAAGCCGAGTAGCCGTCTGGGCCTGGTCTTTTGTTAAGTTTTAGGTCTTTTATGGCGTTAGCAACTTCATCTATAGTTATAGGCTCATCCAAACTGCTTTTTTGATTCTGAGATAACTCAGGTAAGGTTATTTTTGAGAAGAAGGATTCAGCTTCTGTAGGATTAAATTCATTGTTTGTCTTGTATAAAGTTGCGAGATGTGAGTGAAATTTATGGACTATTTTAACTGGATTACAAGTGTAAACATTTTTTGATAATTTCAAACGTATTGGTTTGAAAGATTTGTTAGTTGAATTTAATGCCCGAGCCAAATATGTACCTGGTTTGTTTGTATTCATGTAGAAATTGTGTTTGGAGCGTTTGAGGGATTAATCAACTGACTCAGTGAGAAATAGATCGTATTCCAATCTAGATTTTTCCAGATGAGATTTTGTACTCTGAGATGGATTATCTTGAAATGATATGTAGGCTGCATTAAAATTGAGTTCTAGTTTTTTTGCTAGATTTTTGCGTTCCTGTTTAAATAGTGCCATTTGTCTTTGTATTGTACCACGCAAGACAGGCTTATGAGCTTCCCACAGTGTTATTGGGGAGATGTCTGTTGTATTATTAATTGATATGTATTCCTTTAAAGCTTGTTCAATGGCCATCTGATGTAGTGGGTGTTTGAGCATTATGTCCGGTAAGTACCACGTTGGGTCATGCGCTTTTGGTATGGCTGAGGCTATAGTAGTGTATACTGCATTATGGTCAGACCATGGAATCGGAATTATATCTGATGCAATAATTTCTGGTATCATTCCTATTGTTAGAAAAATATGATCTATTCTGGTGAAGGTTTGATGAGGGTGCGAGAAATAAGTGAATTTCTTTTTCATTGGGTTACTTTCTCTCCATGAATCTACTAGATTGTATTTGGAAAGAAGTTGAGAAAAAGGTAATCTAGAGGTTATTTTGGATGGTGTAAAAGGTGATTTATCTAGAAATGGGAGGAGGACCTGGTTTGAATCCCCACACATTATCACTGTTCCTATTTTGTGTGTATTAATCACTTGTAATATATGTGAGAGGAATGGTGTAGGTTGTTTGTTAGGAGCGTAGTAGGAAATCACCGTGATTGCTGTATCCATTATATAACCCATGAGTATCAGGTATCTACCTTCTGGGTCTTTAATTTCTGATGATAAGGTGAATGGTGTGGATCGGTGAAATGCAATTAGAGTTCCCCTTTGCTTGGTACAGGCAGAAGCCGTGTAAATTTGTTGATAAAAAGGAGAAATATATTTTGGAGTAGAATCTTTGGTGAAGTGTGTTTCTTGGAGGCATACTATGTGAGCCTTCTTGTTATGGAAAGTACGGAAGGCTTTGGTCCTTTTTTGAAGGACATTTATTCCCTGAACATTCAGGGAAAGTATATTCAGTGGTGCCATGGCAATAGATCAAATAGTTTTGACTTACTTTTTGTTATGCAGAGCTGACTGCGCAGATCAACCTGTGTGGACTGAAGAGATGAATAGATAGAAAAGAAACCAGTGAATTCTGGAGTAAAGAGTAAACAAAAAACATATGAGATTAGATGATACATTGTATAAATTATTTTTTGCAAGTAATCACAATTTACCCGTGAAAGAGAATAAATATCTCTCTCAGGGGAATAAGTGCCTTCGTCACACTCCCACATAATATGGTTGGGAGAATGAGGAGGGCTAATGGGGGTACACGGATCTTCCGCTTACAGGAGAGAAGTGCTATGTCAAAAGACATCAAAATGATGTTTCATTAATTGGAGTGCAGAATATAGTTTTTGTTGAAATTATTTATTCCAGGGTGGTTGTATATGGTTAGTCTTGCCCTAGGCTAAATAATTCAGTTAGAAAGGTACTGTTAATAACTTTGGTATTGATGAAGATAGTTTGAATTATTTTGGGATTTTAACCCTTTTAGAGTAAACAATTACATATTTTATTCATATGTAACTGTTTAGATATGTTAACTCATAACATTGAGGTTGTATTGCTTCAGATTAGAATAAACAAAAACATAATTCTAGGAACTAGTTAGGTAATAATATATTTGTTTTAAGAAAAGAAAGAAAAAGCTTCCATTACTTCTGGATTATTGAACATATTTGTCCTAAAAAGTAATAAATCTATTGTTATTACCTGATAATATATAACTGAACAAGAATTTCCTTATTTCACTTATATATTCTAAGGCTATATGAATCAGAAGTAATAAGAAATATAACTGGAATGTAACATGATCCCACACAGTGTGTGACTATCAGTTACATTCAGTTATAAATATAGGTTTTTTATAGAGAACCATCTCTTAGTATAATAAATGAAGAGATATCAGGAATTAGGATGTCAGTCCATTGAATCTTCTTGGTCCATGGATGATGTGGCATAACGGCCTCTTTTGTGAGAATGATGATTCCCATTTTGTTCTGAAATTTTCTGGGTGCTGCCTGAAGGTGAAGATGACGCCATTCTTCTGCGTGTGGGAGAGTTGCTGCTTGTGGGTTCTGTCAGATTTAATTTTAAAAGGGTTTGTTGTAGTTCATCTGCTGATCTGCTTCTGTAAATTGTACCTTGGTAGTTAAATCTGACTGAAAAGGGGAAGCCCCATTGATACATAATGTTGTGGCGTTGCAGTTCCATTAGTTGGGGTTTCATGGATCGTCTTTTAGTAATAGTAAGTTGGGATAGGTCAGCAAAAATTTGATAATTGTGTCCTTGAAAATTAAGTTCCTTTTTTTCTCTTGCAGCAATTAGTATTTGTTCTTTCGTTCTGTAATAATGAAATTTTGTGATTATATCACGTGGGGGTCCATCTTTCTTTTTGGCTGTGAGGGCTCTGTGTACTCTGTCCAGTTCTAAACGTTCAATAGGGATATCTGGCTTTAGTTCTTGTAATAGAGCAGTAATAGTAGATTGCAGGTCTGTCACAGTTTCAGGTATTCCCCTTATGCGCAAGTTTGAACGTCTGGCTCTATTTTCGTAATCTTCGAGCTTAGTTTGAAGTATTAAATTCTCTTTTTTTAATTGTTCCAATTCTGTTATATTTTCTTGGGTTGTAATTTCAATTTCATCCATTTTTATTTCTAAGGCTGCGGTGCGGTTTCCCAGCTCTCTTATTTCTTTGGTTAGGCTTTTTGTTATTTGGTCTGAGGTTTGTTTTAAAGCCTTATGAAGCATCTTTTCAAATTGTAATAATATTACTGGGGATACTGAGGAGGCTTGTGGAGAAGTTTGTGAGAGGATTTGTTCTGTATCTGACTCAAATGGAGAGTCTTGCTGTGACATTTTTTGTCTGTGAGAGCGCCCTGATGCTGTATCTTGTGAGGTGACTGGAGCTGCTTCAGCTGCAGTGAGTGCCTGTGAGCTCTTTGTGAGGTGATTTTTATTTCTGCCACGGTTTCCTCCCAGTACCATATTTCCTGCCCAAACTTTCACAGTTTGTTCCCTGGGGCAAAAATGTTCAAATGGATACCTTTTGAGCCTGCAGGCTCCGCTTTGTCCTTCTCTTCTCTCCTCAGCGGTGTGGAGCTCTAACAATGCATGTCTGCTCTGCTAGGCTCCGCCTCCTGCCCCTTCACCTATAAAATTTTAACCAACGTAATTCCAGATGATCCAATTTTTATTTACAGAAAGGGACAATCATTTTGTGACAAGATTGTGAAAAATATCTTGGATCCCCCGACCAAGCCATCTATGTTTTGGGAGGTTCTTTGCATACGGTAGGTGTATATCGTGCAGACAAGTCCATACCAGACTGAGAGGCGTAACGGAATTTCAATCTATAGCTAACTCAAAAGTGTTCAAAATTAAGGATTTTATTTCATGCATGACCACACATGTGGTATATGCACTTCAATGTCCGTGCAATCTGATGTATATCGGACGCATCAAACGAACGAACTTTAGGTAAACGGGTGTCCGAACACATCAATAACATTAAAATAGGGTATAAGGACCATAGTGTCTGAATGTATTTTCAGATTAAACAGAAAGGAGACCCCTCAGGAGTAAAGTTCTGGGGCGTAGAGAAATTGCACCCAGATTGGCGGGGTTGTAATAAAGTCAGAGAATTGTCCAAATGTGAGACGAAATGGATATATTTAACTGACACACTAAGTCCGAGGGGTATGAACGTGGCGTTAGATCTAAATAGTTTTATTGGCGATTTTTAATTGTTTTTTAATAGAGTTTTCAATTTTAGTATCGATTTTAATAAATCTTAGAATATAAAATGATACTATTGTAATGCCTGACTATTATTAGAGTGTTTTTAAATTTTAATTAATTATATGTTTGGGCGTTTTTATCAGTC